>NC_044498.1:16047564-16347564 GCF_902362185.1 Chanos chanos
CTTACCTTAACAGCACCGTCCCTCTCGTCGAAGTGTATGAAAGCATAATCTTTCAGCTTCTTAACTCGTTCAAGTTTGCCAAACTGACTGAAGGTTTTCTCAAGTATTTCTTCTGTTACGCTATTTGCAAGGTTTCTGACAAAGAGAACCTTAACCTAAGGATCAAAACACAAATACACACACAGACCGGGCTGTAAAATTATGACAAACCCTAGATCATAGCATTTCTCATTCTTTTACCAAAAATTACACTATGCCAAAAAAAAAAACAAAAAACAAAAAAAAAACCTGAATACAACACTGATCATGTTACTATATTAAAGAGTCTGAATCATCTGTCCATTTTCCAAAACAGAATACTGACCTAAATTTCACATTTGGTTAGTCCAATATCTTAGTCAATTTAAAGCAAGTGAATTATAAGTTAGGCTGGCCATTAACTACGACTGTCCTCCCAACACAAACTTCTTTTTACTAACACCACAATCCTCATTTAAATATAAATGTGGCAATATTCTCACAATGCCCCACTGAAAAACATTAAACAAAGGTCTGTAATTTTACTGTCATGTTAATAATTCATTACAGCATACCACAGTGATTCACGGCCTCCAGGACACATAAGAATGTTGTACACGGAGTGGTGAAAACACCATGACTGAAGACTCTCTCAGCTTTACCTTTGCCATGACCTCGGGGTCAGGATCCTCGATGGGGTCGGCCCACTCTACTGTAACCAAGTTCCCCCACACCTTCACTTTGCCGCTCATCAGTCTGCGTCTCGCCTGGGCTGCTGTTTTGTGGTCTTCATATTCCAAGAAACAAAAGCCCCTGTTCTTTTTTTTGTCATCCGGTTGGTGGTATAGTATTACATCATTAAGACCTTCTGTTTACAGAAAGAAGGAAAGAAGGCAGAAGGTTACCAATAGAGCATTAAGGCATTAGACTGTTACAAAAGAGACTACCACCTTCAGTTTGAACTTGATGAACTTGATCAGGGCTAATGATGCATGCTGAGAGCTCAACATCAGAAGGCAAATTGTGAATCAAAGGCTGATATTCCATTTAAAACCAGCAGCAGTGAAAATAGTCATGTCTTTCAATAACGTCCAATCACTCTGGACTGTTACACAGAAAAATGAATGAATAATCTGTTGCAATAACAAGCATATTAGTCAAAGGTTTCTAATCGTCCACTGGAAATGCACTGGAGGTTCACAAAGTGTGTTGTCACTCAACACGAAAACTGCAAAAATGAGTACTGAGGTATTTGATCTCTACATTTCATATCTTAACGATAAATTACATGAAGTACACCTCTCTTCAGAATGTCTTTGAGCTTCCACAAAATTCATTCTACTCAATAATCTACGCATCACACCTCATCTAGGGAGAAATCAAACCTACTCACCAGTAACTTTAGAAAATTCTTCTACTATCTGTTCTTTAGTTTTACTTTTAGGGATGGATCCCACAAACAGCCTGTTATTGGCAACAGAAATACACACGCCAATGTATTTGCCAGGACGAATTTCATGATTGTTACACTGTGGAGAGAGGACCAGGAATTGAAATCTGAACCCAAATATTTGTTATTCAAACATCAAAATACATTAACTACAGTACATTGTGAATAGCCATATTGAGCTTACTGGAAATAATAACTGCTTTGGTATGATAAGGTAATCATTTGTCAATTATGCGCCTTTTATTAAAACACTTTATTTCCTCCTTTACCCATGAAGGGTTTTACATGTGCTTTATATGAGTTCTCACATGCTGCCTCTGCTTCAAAATAGCTTCTCAGATGAATGACCACCACTATGTAATTTCAGAGTGACAGAAAAAACTATTCATTTTGATTTATGGGACACTGGAGGCAAATTTGTCCTCAACACTTCACAAAAACTGTCTGCAGTAGCATCCTTCTTAAATACTGGGCAATTAAACAAGCATCGACCTTTCACCACTAAGTCTACTATTCAGATCCAATATGAAATATTCTCAAAGGCCTCTCAGACAATAATCAGAGAAGAGACAGAACATTAAGGGAAAAAAAAAAAAAAAACCAGCCCGTAAAACAGCGTAGAGATACCTACTAGCTTAACAGCCTCCTGAGCGGCCTCTTTAGTGCAGAAAGTAACGAAGGCGTAACCTCTGTTCAGGCCACTGAGTGGATCCATCATCAAACGCAGATCCCAAATGGGCCCAGCTTTTTCAAACAGCGGGACTAGCTCATCTTCAAACAGATCCCTCGGGATCTTACCAACAAAAATCTAAAAATACAAATCAAAACAAAACAAAAAAACAAGCAAAAAAACCCAAGTTAAAGGCGAGGTCAGTTTGTTAATTTTACAGATTTAACCACTTTGAAAAAAGATCAGAGTCATATTCATTCATCTAAAAAAAAGTAATCAGAGATGATGGAAGATCTTAATCTCATAGTGCATAGACCATTACTAATGAAGAACTGCTGACAGACCCTGGAAGCTGTCGCATGGTACTACATATATAGATGGAAACATGAGCATAACTAAATCCATCAATCCCTGCTAGATGCTGAGTGCAGATGTAGACCAGTTGAGCACACTGTATAAACCAGTATGTTGCATCTGTATACACACAAAAACAATATTATATTCACTCTCTTTACATAGCAAGCATTATATGAATTAAATGTCTTTCCTGAAAAATGGACAAAGCCTTAAGATTTTTTTTAAAACAAAATTTCAAATTTCCAATTCTTTTTAATTTTTTTTAATTATTAAGAAAAGGTATGAAACTAGTCCAGAAACTAGTATTTTCCTAATACACATGGAACACGAATCATTAATGGGTCCAGTGTGATCTTTGTGCTCTTGGCAGTAGATTTCAGAGTAGTTTTCCATCATATGGTACCTGGCGGAAAGTTTCGTGTCACGTTAACACAGCATTTTAGTTTGGTTATATCTACATTCAGCATCAAGAGCTTAACCCGGTGCTTTTATTTACAGTTTCACCATGTGTAAGGGCCAAGTACATCAGAGTTGCTCAATTTAGCATTTGCTGGTTATCAACTACTGTCTTAACTAGAATATGCTGTCCAGTCAGATCTTAGCGGTAAACTGTCAGTATAAGCAAAGTTATTCCAGAACAGAGTATAGAATTCATCATTTGGACAGCAAGAACAACAACAACAAAAAAAAAAAGACAGAATAGCTTGCATATACATCCACTGATTCATTTTTTTCCTTCTTTCAAATTTTTACCTCGGTACCAATAGGGGGCTGTGCTCCTGTGTATACAGACTCTGGTGGAGGCCCACCATATTTTCGCTGACCTGTCGTTACATCGAGTGTATAGCTGGTTCTCTCAAGCAGTGCCTGTTTATACAAAGCAGATTCAGCATCCAACAGACCCATTTAAGTACAGCTGATGCATCTGCTGACAAGACAATCTGATAATATTTTATCCTAGGTATGTTGTATATATGCACAGGAGTAAATAAAAACAGTATTAAGTGTAATATTTTTTAAAGAGGAAAGCGAAGGAAATAGGTCATTATCAACATACTTTAATTTTTGCTTCATCTGGTCCTTTGCCAGAGTCTGAAACTTTGGTCCCCTGCTTCTCTCTCTGTCTGTAAGTCTTCATTACCCCACAGAGAAAGGCACTTTTGTTCTGCGGGAAAAAAATCTGTTTTTCAAATCTCTGTACTTTTTTCCCCTTTCAATTTTGACTAAATGCAACACTAAACACACTTACTTGCACATGTGATAGATCACTTTCTTTAAACTGAAGGAGAACTTGGAGTGCACCCTCTTCATTAAACTCTTTCAAAGCTTCAATTGCCCTTTCATCAAGGTCACTGTGTGCTACAAGGCCTGTAGAAGGGGTGATGTTTCAAATTTGAGTATCTTTATCTAGCAATGTCAGCAAAACAAATCATAGTATGCTTTGTCCAATCAGATATCATTAGTTACCATCATAATAATGACAGTTACTCAGAGAGAGAGTTCGGATATCATCACACGGACAAGCATTAAAATCATACACTTAATAAGCAATTTGCTTATTAAGACAAAATCAAAAAGACATTCACAAGGGTAGGAATGCCTACAGTCCACTGTGTAGTACAGGCAGCTATGAATCAATGCATACAATGTTTACAGGACGAGGTGGGAAAAGGAAGATTATCCCCCCTTGTTTGTAATACAGACTAACACATTTTAAAATAACTGGGTCTAAATAAATCAAACACACAGCACAACCATAAAATCAGATGCAGTTTTCTTAAAAGCTCCCTGTTCCAAAACCATTGCAGGCCCCCTTCTAATTACCGTATCTGTTGACAATGTACTTTGGGAGGACATCACCTGTCTCAGCCTTAGACAGCTGCTGCTATTGTTCTTGCAAATGCTTAGCTGGCCTTAATTCCCCCTGAGACCATATCAAGACACACACACAGCATCCCCATTCACCCACCCTCTGGGCTACTCTGTAACAACAGAGAGTTAATCCCCAAAAGGGGCTTCTTTCAATCAACTGCAAGGCCCGATACATGTAATCATAGTCCCTAAAATCTTGCTCGACATTACAATTTCTTGTTAGGGGTCACTGTATCCATTTGTTTGGGAAACCACATACAGTTGCGTAAATATCCAAATTCCAATTCCAAAACATTATTAAAGACATTAGATGCAAATTTGATTGACAATGAAAATTCATGTTTATCTTACCTGCTACATAAATTTCATCTAGCTTTTCAGCAACTTTCTGTGGTAAACCAGCCTCTAACAAAGTGTGGAAGTGGTCAGAATGAGTAACTGCAGCAGACGTGTCCATTGGTTCTTCTGTACCATTCCCGTTCACATGTTCTGTTGCCATGTTCCCAGAAATCTGTTCAAATACAAATGGCGAAATTAAGCCAACGTTTGATCAGAATCTTAAATAAGCCATGATAGGCCATGCATCATGTCATGTCATCAGTATCGAATCTGAGCAAACTGGCTGTCCAGTATACAGGAGCACCACGGCCCTCCGTACAACTGTCTTTTCTGTGAACATCTACGAGCTTCACGCGAGCAACTGGATTCACTAACTATTCGACTAAAAATATGAATAACATTAATTTTCTGAAAGATAGCTCGAAATGTACAGTGCCAGCGATCTTCGAAGCGCTTTGGCAATACATGAACTATTCATTGCACGCGTATGCATTCCAGACAATAATAACAGCGCGTGTGCACTACCACACCCCCAGCTCGACAACATGTGCTAACTGGCTAAACCTGCTGCCTATATAAAATGGTTCTAACGCGGCATAGATCTTAACATTCTTCAAATAAGAGCAATTTACACAGCATTTGTTTAAAGAAAAGTTAACAAGCAGATGAGCGATTCAATTTTTGTCCCTGTCCCCCTGTTCACTTGGTTGTTACATCCGTCTTCGTTGGACAATTGCCATATAAAGTGATCATCTGAATGAAAACATATAATGTGCACAACTTTTTTCATGCTACGTGGCTGCTGTCACTGTTTAACACCAACGATACCAACAACATGAACTAGCCAACAGAACTTATAACTAGGTAGATGCTACTTCCTGAAGTTATTATTGGCTTGCTTGATCAGATCGACTGAACAATAGCTACTTAACAACAATAATAAAAACAAAGCTTACGAGTCTGTCCTGCAAATTATGAATGCTTTACTTGCATAATATCATTTTAATCGTTTTGGTAACAGCAGAGGTGCAGGCCACAAAATCCTGCAGATCAATTTAGGTTAAATTAGCTACACCCATGCCCCAGTAGCCTCGGGGCGCACTTGCCAAATTATTGCTGACATGTTGGACACTGAATTGACGGTGTGTCTTGTTCTTCAAAGCGCTTAGGATAAACAAGCCAGACTCTCAATTCTTGATTCCTTAACCATCCTTGATTTATAGCCGACATAGTATATCTAGCCAGCAACCAACATGTACCTGAACCTACAGCTTACATAGTGTTTACTAAGGTTAGCGTGACTTCTTTTGCATTATTGCCAAACAGCGTAAACATCATACACTCTGTGGCTGTAATCGTGGAGCACCATTTGTTATTAGCATGTCAAAGGCCCAATGTGCCGCTGTAATAGTGAGCTATACTGGAGTCCATTTTCAAAAAGCCGGGTGTTCCATCCAAATCACTTATCACTTTGTGCAAAAACATTACAGTAACGAAACAAATAACGAATTTAGCATTTAAACAGTTAACATTTTGACATGCATTTACCTTGCGATGGGTCACTAAGGTGCGCGAATATGCTTAATTATTTTTGGGGATGATATTTCAAAAGGAAAGGGGTCTACGACTCCCGGCGTAGGTCCGGTTTCTTTCACTTCAAATAATGTAAAATGGCGGCTGTGCTCACGTTAGGATTTCTCTCGCATGTATGGGGTTTCTGAGACATCCACTCACGGGCTAGCCTTTTCCGATTGTAACTATCTAGGGCGGAGACTGGTGAGCACCAGACCGAGAGGTTATATTACAGCCCAACACACGCACACACACACACATACAAACAAACAATTGTCCACCAGAAACGTACGCTACAAGTTACCGAGTAAAAGCATAATGCACTGCATGCCCAATACCATTAAATATGTGACCAAAACAGATTAAACCACAAACAGAGCTATAATTACAACCTTTGGACCCTCCGTGCATTACATTACGATTTGCCGGCCGTGTGTGCCAAGGTGTGTATGACATGATTAATATTTCTAGGAGACCCAAATCGAAAACCTCAGCACCACCACCCTCTGTAAAAAAATAGAAATGTCTGTAAACTTAAAGTATTGAAACGAAAGCAAAAAAACTTAATGGTGATCATCAGCATCAGCATCATCATCATAAACACATCAAAGATTTGCTCTCTGTCAGCTGATGGAACCACCAGATAGTATTTTTAGTGATCCATTTACTTTGCAAACAACCTTCCTAAACATGGCTTGGAGAGAGTGGTTGATTCATTCAGCATTAGTGTTCAGTATAACATCAGAAGTTATTCTTGGTGGGGCATAGGTAGTCTAGGATCTGAAAGCAAGGCTGGGGGTAAAAAAGACTCACAGGCATTTAACTTGATGTAAGTGATTCCTCTTTATTTGAAACTAAGTTATCTTACACTCTTAAGAAATCCTTGCTTTATTTAATTTTCTGTGATTAAAAACTGTCCATTCAACAATTTGCGAGACCACAGCTCACCTGTCTGAAGTCAATTACCAAATATGGAGGAAACAGTGGAAATCAAATCAACTGTGCATTATGCTCAAAGGCAGCCGTTGAGTTAATATTTAACCCTTTCATGCATGGTGTCCACAACAGTGGACAGATATTTAGTAGCCATTTGTGATTATTTAATTTGTATTTCCTTGTCCAAACCACCAGGGGATGCACTTCCTTGAGCCTTGCCCACAAATTGATATAATAATAATAGTAGTAGTAGTAGTAATAATAATAATAATAATAATAATAATAATAATAATAATAATAATAATAATAATATAACAATAATAACAAGTTTATTTAAAACCTTATATCACTATTTATAGACTCAAAGGGCTTTACATGTCCACAACAAAGTTAAATCCTATTATATTCTCCAAATCCTATGATATTATCCATAAGTTAGAGACAATAGATAAGTCTTTAGTTTTAAACGTATGAAGAGAGTTTGCCTCCCCAGTTTCTATAGCGCAGGGGGCGAGGGGGGTTACAGGTTGTAATTAAGTCAGATAGATAGGCTGGTGCAAGCCCATGTAGAATTCTATATGTCACTAAGGGGACCTTAAAATCTGCCCCTGTAGGATATAACTATTGTCTTTGTGTATCATTGTCTGTTTGAGGTATGACATCATACATTCACAATGGCAGCAGGAAAAGGAGACACCAGAGCCCATAGAGCCTGTCCACTTCAATTAATGCCATTGTACCAATATTGGCTTATTTTTGTCTGGAAGCAGGTGTAAATAGTCATTTTAGCTGTTTAGCTCCATTCACTCTCATTCATTGAGGACTATCCCACGCACTCTAGGAGAATTGCAGACAATTTCAGTACAATGGCATTAACAGGAAGTGGACAGGCTCTATGTAGATGGCCCCTGGAGACACACCAAGTACCTCAGGAACATCTGTTAAATCCTTCTATTCTAAGATACCCAGACAGGCAAAAAGGGCTTATATTTCCATGCATCTCTATTTTGCATGTTTTATTTAAAATAATGATACAGTTTTCACTTGGCAGGGATAGCGATTTTGCAAAATCAAGTTTTCCCATTGGGCTACCAAAAAGTAACAACACAGACGGGTTATCAGAAATTACCCCCCAAGTGAAATAAAATTCCCTCCTTTTAGGTTTGGATGGTATAAACAGTATAGAAAGTACACCAGTATGAATTTGCCCTTCAGTATGGATTTTGACTATACCGCGTTGACTGGTAGAGCCTTCACAGATCTAAAGTGGCAATGATGTAACTACACAAGTGTGAGACAGCAATGCACTAAACCGTGCCTAGTCTGCTGGAAAGAAGAAGCTGTGTTCAAAATCGCTCGCTTGTTCACTCTTTCACTATTTACTATATAGTTAATACGATGTAGTGCACTACGTGGGGAGGTAGTATGTGAATTTTTTTTTTTGAAGCTTGAAAATATCTTTTATTAAATCACAAAGATTATTACAATCCAATCAAACGACGCCAGTTGTAAAGTACAGTGAGTTTTGAGAATCTGACCCAAAGCTAAGAGCAACGTTATAAGAAGAAGATCATAACGGATTTGTAGGACAATGTTGTCAAAAATGAATACAAATACAGTTCTTGATGTAGTGTTATGTTGGAAAGTTTATATGAACATTTGCTTGAACTTTTGAACTTTTTTGTGTCTAGCTATGCTAGCTAGCAAAAATGCTTACCAAGCTGCATCCAATATTTTATTTGCTAGTTAATCATGTCATATTGATCATATAGAAGTTTCAGTGCATTAATGGATCTAAATGAACATTTATTCTGATGATCGTTGGGCTAGTCAAAATGCATTTCAGACCACCAAAATCTGAAGAATGCCTGCCTGAAGGGCTACCAGGTATTTAGAAATTTTGTGAGCCCTGCTTGGATATTTTAATTAAACAAGTATATAATTTTTGTCAGTTTATTATGGTCAACTTACTTGTTATAAAGTGATTATAAACTATATATAGGCCAGGTTGAGGTCGATGGGTTTTGCATGTAATATATTGCCTATAGTCATATATAGCCTATAGTGTATACGAGTGAATGATGGTGTAGCCTGTGTGCTTCTGTTTGTATGTGTGTGTATGCGCACGCGTGCGTGTGTGTGGTGCCTGCATATGTGAGAGAAAAGTATTAAATCAATGTTATCATTATCAACTGTCATGCTATGCTATCACGATACTAAGTAATAATTTACAGTGGCCTTTTTACAATGTATATACATTTACAAAGCTAATACACTGCAAGAATGTCATTGTAATGTAAAGTGTTACCCAGTGCAATATAGAGACTATTGTCCAGGTAGAGATGTGCTGTTTGGTAAAAACATATACAGTATGTCATGTTTTCCACTCAGGGAGGATACTGGCCAGTTAGACAAAACTACAGGATGATTGAGGATATTCCAGAAGAAAGTGGGTCAGAGTGCAGTGGCAGTGGTAGCGATGAGGAAGATCAGACAGATGCAAAGGAGAGAAGGGATTCCAGTGACAGCTCAGAGACAGAGACAGACAGTGAGGCAGATGTTCAGGTTGAAGTGTTCACAAAACTAAAAGGGAGGTCTAGAACCTGGAAATGTAAGGACAATAGTTTCAAGGGGGTCCCACCCACATTTGAGGAGAGGCATGTGCTTCATGTGCAGGGCAAACCTCTTTCCTGACACACTTATTGATAAAATTGTCTTCCAAACAAATCTGTATGCATTCCAGAAAGGTAATGATCACCTTGGCCTCACAAATGCAGAGCTGAAAATCCAATAATGCTTATAAAGCCAAGGATATCCAGAAAGGACTTGGGGGTCATATTCAGCAGCAGAGCACCATGTCAGGAGAAAGGCTGACAAACAGGCATAGCGTGTGGAATGTTTTTGGTGTGGAGGGACACACTATGCAAATTCAAAGATACTGCCATGCTTGTAGCAAAAAGGGACACTTAGCTAAAAAGTGTTGGAGTTCAAAGGGTGAGGTCAAGCCTGGGCAGGGGAAAGCTCAACAGGCACCCACAAGCCACCTAGAAGAATCAGACGAAGAGGCAGCGTGTGCCTATAACATGTTTGGAGTGGAAACAGATGAGGAACCACCTGAATCCTATTATGCCACAGTCACTGTCAGGGGTAAGGACATTTAGGTTGATTCAGGAGCTATTGCATTGGTCATCAGTGAGGAGACTTACAGGAGGACATGGGGGTCCATCTGCCTCCCATCAGACCATCAAAGGTCAAACTCAGGACCTATATGGGGCAGCCCATACCTCATTTAGGTTCGCCATGAGTGGACATTTCAGCTGGGGGTCAGAAGGCTGAGGACATTCTCCAGCGGTACAGTGATGTTTTCAGGGATGAACTGGGCACACTGAAGGGTGTGACAGTTCAACTCCACGTCCATCCTTAGGCCACACCATGTTTTTTTGAGCCCACAGCAGTGCCCTATGCTATGAAAGGCAAAGTCGAGGAGGAGCTGGAACATTCCCAGGGGCTGGGCATCATTGAGCCTGTCCAGTTTTCAAGGTGGGCGGCTCCCATTGTTCCAGTTTTTAAGGAAGACAAGGCAGCGAGGATATGTGGAGACTGTAAGCTTATGGTGAATCAGGTCTCTAAGCTGGAGGAATACCCATACCCACCTGTGTGACAGAGGGTTCTGTCTCAGGCCGCAAGCAGCACTCATAGCCCCACAACAACCTGACCAAATAAGTGAACAGTGCTTGTTTGTGCTCAGTTACATGTCTATTCTCATGCATTCCACTACCGCACCCATTTTACTAAAATAGCGCGCTAGCTTTGGGGGTGCACAATCGGAGCAAACAGCAGTCTACCCGGGTATATACACACAAACATCTGCAATTCAAATTCACTATCCTTAAGTTTAAAACACACTACGAACACATGCAACCACGCATACATGTTTGTCATTGTCTTTACTGTACTTATCATTCATTAGAGTGCTCATCTTGTGTTGTAGTGTTTGTTGGTTGTTGCATCTCTGCCTTCTCTCTGCCCTTAACGACAGAAGCTCCTGAATTTTGTCGTGTCTCCAGCTAGACATTTTCATTGGCGTCTTTGTGTAAATGACCCTTCTTCTTCACCCTCGGATGTTTGTATTCTTTCAGTTTCGCGCCAGTCGCATGTTAGAGACAGCATCAACACGCCCACTTGCTCGCTGTGCATTCTCTGGACTATAATCCGCTCTATTCACACATGGACTCAATCAAACATACAACAGACTTTGTACCAGGGGGCTAGTAGAATAAAGTTCGTTTAGGATCCGACCGGACTGATTCGGACATTTGCATTCACACATACAGCCCCTCCAGTTAGAGTCTAGATTTTTTAGGGTTGCGGTGCATTTGTGAAAGGGGCTGGTTGACAGAGAGTAGCTGTGAGAGTTGAGTATTTAAGGTAGCAGTTTGTTTATTTAATTCTTTGTTCTATTTTTTTGTTGTTTTTTGTACTTGTAAATACTTTTTTGCACTGTATATATACATATTACAATTTTGACACCTTTTTTGCACTTTAGTTGGGATTGTGGACTGTGGCACTGTAAATAAAACAACTTGCACTATAATGCTATCTGCAGCGGAGACATTTTTTCTATGTGCTTTGGGGTAACCCGAACCCCTGTACAGCCTATCACAGACCACAACCTGTTTGCAACCCTGTCAGGGGGTAAGCTGTTCACAAAGCTGGACATGACCCATGTTCACCAACAGCTGCTGCTCAACCAGGATTCAAAAGAGTATGTCACAAATTAACACGCACAAGGGATTATTCAAATACAGTCGCCTGGTTTTTGCAGTGGCGTCCAGCCCCGCCATTTTCCAAAGGACAATGGACACTTTGCTGCAGGGGATTCCGCATGAAGCAGTGTATCTTGATGATATTTAGATCACAGGGGCCATGGAGGTGGAGCATCTGGCTAACTTAGAACAAGTGCTAAAGAGGCTGTCAGATGCAGGGCTGTGATTGAAGTGTGTAAGTGTGTGTTCCTGGCAGAGAGTGTGACCTACCTGGGACACAAGATCACAGCTGAGGGGCTCTGCCCAGTGGAGGACAAAGTGAGAGCTATCAAGGAGGCCCCAAGCCCTGAGAGCGTCACTGAACTCAGATCATTTTTGGGCATGGTGAATTATTATGGCAAGTTTCTTTCTGACCTCTCAAAGGTTTTGGCCCCACTGTACAAGCTGCTTCACAGTGACACTTAGTGGTGGTGAGGTGAAGAGCAGGAGGAAGCTTTCAAGGAAGTGAAAGAACTACTCCACTCAGTGAAGTTGCTTGTTCACTGTGACTCAGACAAGGAAATCACCCTTTCATGTGATGCCTTGCCTTATAGAGTTGGGGCAGTTCTCTCACATATAATGTTTAAATTCCGCCTCACGCCACAGACTACAACTGCACGTACACCAGCAGAGATGCTGATGGGGTGTAGGGCCCAAGTCTAGGGATGCACTGATCCGACTTTTTCAGTCCCGATACCTGGGCTTTGGGTATCAGCCGATACCGAGTACCGATCCAATATCAGTGTTTAATTAATAAGCTGTATGCCTCACTGTGGATCATTCTTTTATGTGTAAGGCAACATCAGGCTTGACTTAAACATTACTTTCCTAACTTTGTAAAACAAAATTTAACAAACAGTTTACATATATATATATATATATATATATATATATATATATATTTATATATAAATAAAATTGTAATTATTATTAAAACCCTAAATAATCATGCACCAGCAACTGAATCCGACAACCTTTTCTGTTACTATTGTCACATTCACACAATCACTGGGAAGTTACTTGCATCTTTGAAATGCACCCGACAATGTTCTATGCTGCTTCGAATCGTTCCCTTTTTGGTTAGGTTGATCTGGTTGTGTTCTTTGGCATGATGCTTCTGGAGGTGCTTGCCCTGTCCACACTTTGAAAACACATAATTATTTCCCCGTTTAGTCCTTCCATCCGCTCTAAAACAGCGTTTTCCGCCACTGAAAACGATACTTTTTGAAAATGCTCTCTGAGGTGCATAAATTTGAAAATGCCGGGTTTTCATTGTAATGTGCACAGGGAAAACCGAGAGTTTCAGAAACGATGATGAATGGTTGCCATGACTCTGGCGAAAGTTTGTGCTCGAGACACTAAAACAAACATGAGAGGCAAAATGCAGTCAATGCTGCTCTGTCTATCAAATTTAGTAATCTGTCCTCAATTACAAATCATGCTGTACAATGCACATGCACTGCTCCAACATAGAAGACAAACTTTGTATTTGCTGTGTTTAAGAGATGGAAAACAACTGCAACAGCAGTTCAAACCCTACACGGAGCAGTGATTTTAGACACGACCTGACAGTTTGTTGGTTGGACAACTTCGTAATGGTGTAACAACAAACAATAAAGGTGTTTCAGCGTTTTGGTGTGGACGTGGAACATCTGGAAAATGGTACAAAAATGATGTGTATGGAGAATATAATTGAATTGAATATATCGGCCCCATAGATTGGCCCTATTGTTACCGATACCCGATCCAGCTATTTGGGTCAGTATCGGACCAGTGCATCCTTACCCAAGCCAAGACTGGACCTGCTGCGCCCTAATATGAAGGCAGAAGGACATGATTAGCATTAGAGGTGTGAATCTTCACTTGTCTCGTGATTCGAATTGATTATGATTCAAAGGGTAGCGATCAATGATTCTTGATGCATCAGGATGCATCTTGCCCTCTATATATTTTTTAATTAATATATGTAAAAAACATATGTTTTGTCAAGCCCGTTTTTGCCTATATTTTCATAAAGACTGAAATATGCCCAAACATCTAGTTTGAAGGTATTGGGTGTGTTTTTAATCTCTGGCTGCTGGATATGTTGCTCTGCCTCTGCTATGTCTCCACTCACACCAGACACAAGTGATAAACATAGTACTTGGGAAGGGGTGTGTCTGTATGTCTGTAAGCCTACTCTATTTACAATAAAAACAGTACACATGTATGTTATTTAATTACAATTTTAATTGATTATTTTCTTCTTCTGCATTGATACAGAATCTTTCACTTTTGCATTGTGATGCATAGTAAAAATGATTATTTTTCCCAGCTCTAATCAGCATGCATGAGAGAGACAGTTAAACCCAGATGACAATGTCTAAGTGAGAAACTTCATCAGTAACATCAACCAGCAATGGCTACCTGGGGTTATTCTTAGGCAGAGTGGTCCAGTCTCCTATGTTGTTAAGCTGACTGACAGGTGTGTTTTCCACAGACATCAGGACCATGTGCGCCTGTGTCATGATACAGGCTCGAAGACAGACAGTTCCACGAGAGTTTCCAGTGGTGAGTCAGACTACTGTGGGAACATGTATGCCAGTGACTTTGCCAGACAGAGAGACGCAGGCAGAGTTGTCTGCATCCCCTGAAGAGGATGGACATTCTCGCATGGACACACAGACCCGTCTCTTACCTCAAACACCACATCCACCCAAAACACCCTCACCAGCGGTGCCTACTGGGTCAGCGGGGTAGTGTGCAGATCACAGCACACTCACAAACCTCCTGATAGACTGGAGGTCTGACTGGACAGTCTTTGTGCTGTTAGACTGAATGTTGAATCTGCCATGTTTTTTTCAGGTGCTTGTATGGGTAAACTGTTGCTGAGACACTAGAATAAGTTTTAGGTGTACGAAAGCTTATGACACCACTGTTATTGTTTCCCAGTTCATTTACATTTGGAGGAATATTGGAATTTAAAGGGGGAGAAGTGTTGTAATATGAGCATTATAAAAGTAAGTTAGTTCTAATAAGGATAATGGTAAATATAGCCATACACCCCCTAGGGGAAGCTGTTTGTAAAGAGAGGCTGTTTTCGGGGTTCCTGGGTTGTGGGGTTTTTATTTTCATTTTTTCTGGACGAATGTGTCTGTAAGCTACTCTTCTATACAGCACGGTGCAGTGAAAGCCTCTGTATGTAAACACTGGTTTTGCTGACTGAGATAAGGTTGATCTTTGGGCATGGAGTTGTTGAGTGGTCCTTTTTCAAAATAGAAGCTATGGAACCACTTTTATACTGTTAATGCATGGTGTCCACTACAGTGGACAGATGTGTAACTCCTTCAAAATAGGAGATATTGGGGGGAAAAATTTTACATCATTTGACACTTGTTAAGAAGTAATAAAAAGCAGGAGAAAAATTTAGCTGTGTTTTAATAATACATGCATGAAAGGGTTGAGTTAATATTTACAGGTGATGTATTGTCAAGTCTTGAATGCATTCATTAAATGATTTATTTCAATTTGCCAGCATAATTACGCATGTGATTATATTTGGCTTTACACAATACAGATTTCATTCAGTCCATGCCAGTAATTCCTCAGGACACCAGACTAAAAATGTCCACAGATTTAAGGTTTAGTACAACCGTGAACTAAGTAAACAAGCTATTAAAAGCTGTGAATCAGAAGTGAGATCCAAGAGTATTTTTCTTTATTTCAATTAGACAAGATCAAGTTCGCAATAAATTCCACATTAAGGCAACCTTACATCTTGGTGTATAAGAATTTGTCAACTGTTCCTTCACATCTCACTTAGACAGTAGATCCAACTTGCATCCAAAAGAAGGAGAAAAAAAACGAGTTCAGTCAGACACTTACAACAAATTAATGGTAAAGCTGTTCAAGAGAAGCTAAAGTGATTTGTCAAATGAGTCAAACGATAAAACATACATGGAAGAAAGGTTCAGGTCAAGTGTGATCAAAACGTGCTCGCAGCAACGTTTTCGGGTTGGCAAGATTTAAGATCTAGCACCCGAGAAAGCCCAGTCTAGCCCGTTTTAATACAACCTAAATGCAAAAGTCATACAAATGATTCCATAATTGCAGACGTACTTTCTAAAAAAACGTCATTTCCAAGTACCGAATTACGGATAATTAGTGTCTGCCACGTGGCCACGCTTGAGTGTTGTTTGGCAGACTTTCCTCGTGATATTGGCCGTCATTTTAAGAAAAAAATGTATCCCCTCTCATTTATGTGACCACATCATTCCGTATTCATAAGACATTTACACGGAGCACTCTATTCTGTCTTAGTACAGTAAATTAAATCCTAGATCACTTGTTAAAGTTATTACGTAAAATAGTACTTATTTATAAAATCCTGAAGCAACTAAATTCCTGCGACAAGGGAAAAGGTCGAGGCATATAGTCTTTATACTGACTCACCTGTACGTCCTATACAAATCCACAAGTAGTCTTACCACAACCAGTAACATCAGACTACCTCTAGTTCCGCTTTACTTCTTCTTGGGATTATATATCGGCGGTACCACCTTTACAGTACGTACCGCCGCCTACTGTACTGGAATATGCAATCACAGCAGGGCTATATTGACTTGCCCCAAGAAAATACTTTGAACAAATTACTTCAATATGCGCGACCTGTGAAAGCCAGGGAAAAAACAGAGTGTCGAGAGGGATACAGGGGTGTGCTTTTTTTTTTTTAAATATCTCATTTAATATCTCACAATTCCGATTTTTTTTATCGCAGAACTTTCACTTAGTATCTCGCAATTGCGTCCTAGCAATATCTATGTGGTGAGCCTATGGTGTCGTGTAAGTTAGTACAGACCATCTGTTTATAAATGCGTGTAAAGGCAATGTGCTCTCTCATGCATTTTTTTTATTATGAGGCATTAGGTCGTTACAAGAATTAGTGTTCAAGCATAGTTGTAAATTATTATGGACAAAACTATCTAAATTATTGCGTACTTGTTTGGCTGTTAATCTTACCTTCAACGTTGATTCACCATAATGCTGCTGAGAATATCATGGTGAATGAGGTGATAACTGTTTTATCCAAGAATTCCATAATACCCTCTGTTATTTCATTAGGTTAAAGAAAGTGACCAGAGAACACTTTTATGCAGGTGCTAGAGTGCATTGCACATAGCCAACATTCATATGCCAAGCAAGCAACTCTGCTCATATATTCATTTTTCAACATTTATGGAATTGTGTCTTCACAAGTGTTTTTACCACCTGCTCTGCATTCTTCTCTCTGAATCAACTGTCCCTCCATCCACTGATGCTGGCATTCAAATGGTTCCGTACCAACCTGTCATTTTAGGCATACCCTTGATTTCCCTTCACTATATTTTTCTGCCTGTAAAAGAGCAACATGCATGCTAGTACTTCATCTTGACAGTTTTAGTAACTCTCTTAGTAGGGCTCTTCTTTTGATAGTAAGAGTTCTGCTGATAAGAGCCCATCTGAGGACCTTGAATAGTGCAAGTGTATCTATCATTTCTATCGGTCAAGTACTCTTTTGTCCACCATGACTTCAACATTTCTTTGCCTCTAGCCCAAGGAATTGCTGTTTCATCTCCCTCAGTCAGTAGTGAAATCTATTGCTTCAGATTTCAGAATTCTTATTAATTAAACTTGTTCCAGTCAGTTTAATTAAAATGCCACTTCTATGATCCACTGAAGAGTAGCTAAAGAGAACACAGAGTCATTTCCCAGGTGAAGAAAAACTTTGAACTGGGGAAAACAAACAAACAAAACCACCACCACCACCGACAACAACAACAGATCAACCCTCCATGGATGCATCTGAGGAGCTCTGCTACAAAATCCTACCCATCTTCACACCTTCCTTACTACACTGTATCTGGAGGGAAAGTGATCCCTCCCGATTGTAGTGTTCAGGCTCCAAGTAGTTAATATGAAGCTGTGCTCCTATGGTCCTGTGTCATACAACCTTTCGTGTGTGAGACATTTTACATGAACATTAAAAATGACCATCTTTCATGGTGTTCTTTTATAAACTTGTCATGTGCTTGCTACTGTGTATAAGTTGTTAATAGCAAACTTATCCCAACTCATCCCAAATAAAATCCCTCTTTGATATAAGGGCTTTGATTAATTTTTGTTTGCAACAATTAGAGCTATATGAACAGAAGCTTCTGCAAATACTTGGTACTTTCTTTCTTTCTTTCTTTCTTTCTTTCTTTCTTTCTTTTCTTTAGGGAAAAAGGACGTTACAGGATTTCAACTGTTTCCAAGGCGATTTCCTCTGGCTTTCATATATTATGCCCTCTCGACTTGACTCTTATTTACAAAGTGTTGCCCATCTGACCCTAACTTAACAAATATGTCAGAATTAAGTCCAAACTGATACTTAAATATTTCCAGTGTACCGTCTAGTCAGCGTTTTTTTCTTCTCCGTCGTTGTCTTCTATAGCGTTAAAATGATTCGTAATATACTGCCCCCTTGTGTAATATACACATCACTTATGAATACCGGCTAACTACTGTCTGCATGTAATACCCGCGGTAATAAATTACAAAAGAATATAATTGACACAAAACCTGCGTGGGGTTACATTTCAAGCTGTATCGTGAGAGTCGTGAACAGACAACATCTCAGTACAAATGAGACTCTTATTTAATGTAGAATTTAAAAACCTACTGCGCATGTGCCATCGTGGAGAAGGTCGTGTTCATGACACACACATTTGCGCAGATTCAGGTTCTTTTAATCAGTGTATTCATAGTTTAATAGGACATTCACATACATTAATTGGACAATCACATGGTTGACATAAAATGTAGGTATCGTAACTGATACGATAGATTATGGTGGACTATTTAGTTGATCAGTTTGAGGGTTCACAGCAGCGAATTGCTTGCAGTATATACATATCGTTTGTACCGATACAATTTCAGTACTGCGTAGGAGCGACGCGAGATAGTAGTTAAAGTCAATATCCCCTTTCGTTAATCTGCCAGTGAGAAACATTTCAGAGAGTAGAAAACACAGATATGTGATCTGCTACGATACGACGTTCAAGTTTCCCTTGTTTATATGAAAGATTTTACCTCCCATTTACAGTTATGTGGTTTCAACTCTGAGCTTCTAAACTTTTTGTATTTATTTTGGTGAGTACTTGTTAGCTTCACAAGCGGCAACGTCCCTGTAGATCTAATTTAGCAGTGGATACTGGGTATTTGTCTGTGCAGTTGACCCAGGTAATTTATCTAGCTTGTGAAGGTCAGGTTTGGTATCAGCTGTCCGTATTTCAGGGCATTGAATGATCTACAACCCTCGATTACCACGGACCCAGTGTCATTAGCAATCCTTTTAGCAAATCTGTGACCAGTTTGTTTTCTGCGCTTCCAAGCTAAAGTGAAGTTCAACAGACAGCAACAAGTCAGCTGACTCTCGGTGGTTTGCAAACCCAGGAAGTTGTCAGTCCAAACAATCGACAGAAACTTTGAGATGCAACAAAATATTGAAACGGGATAGTTTTCTGACAGTTTGTCTGCAGTTAACCGATTCCTCTGAAGAAACAAACATGCTTGGTACTAACGACGGTCTCTAATTTATCTTTAGAGTTTTGTGATGGCCGGCATTGGTGCATATTTGAAGTCCCTCAGGCAGGGACTGAAGTTTGACTTCGTAAGGGAAGTCTGTCGTCAATATCCAACCATCTGTTGTCTTATGGTGTTCATGTTTCTATCAACCATAACTCTTAATAGGTAAGTGTTGTCTATAGCGTCGAAAAATGTTTGATAAGAAACCTGCACGGGGATGGTGGAGACAGTTTTACTGGGACATTAGAATTCCATGGTTGCGAGGGATTGAGCACTCAGGGTAGTAATGTCTACCCAGATTTTTAAAAGGTGAATATCTTATTTCACTCTGACTGAATAACGTTCTCTCTCCTTATTGAAGATATCTTCATATTTTGATGATTTTTTGGTCATTCTTGGCTGGGGTGGTCACATTTTACTGTTCCTTGAGTCCCGAATCTCTCCTGCCCAACCTTTTCGTCACTATGAAGACTAAGAAAAAAGTAAGGAAAGCATGTGTAGATTGTATACGTGTCCTCCAGCTCATTTGACAGGGAATGTATTTACCTGTTTCCTTCTTGTATTTTTTAGCAGCAAGAACAGCAAGAGTTATTTCCTTTGGGACACAGTTGTGCTGTGTGTGGAAAAAGAAAGTGCAGTCGGCACAGGTAATGCTGTAATTCCATTAGTCAAATAAACCATAGACTAGACTACTGCTTATGCAATAAATGCTTACTTCCTTAATTTCGCTGACATACCTGCCTTCTGTTTGGATTAGACTTTAGTCGCTTCCCTTCAGGTCATTCTGTCAGAAATCATCCATAAAAGTGAATGTCAGCACCCTATTTCTCAGATTGTTCTCAAATGAACTGCTGAGGTAGAGATTTGTACAGTCATATACTCGTGTAGTCAGTGTTGTCTTGTCTTTGTCACAGGTTCTTACTCAGCAACAGTGGCATGTTGTGGTCAGAAAATGGTATTGTCACAGTAATGCATGATATGACACCAAAACTTTTAATACCTCATTAATTTGTTGTGGAGACAAAAAACATTGCTGTGAAACAGTCCTCCAAGCCACACGTTCATACTGTCTGACTATTCTTGATAAACGACATCCTATACTCTATCACGGGATCGTTGGGGTCGCTTCAGCTGGAGTCTGACCGTTTATTTGGGAAATCATATTTCGGAACCTAGTTTTACTGAATGTTTTGTGATTTCTGCGTAATCCGTGTTTCTGCATAATCCATGTTAGCTTCAAATTACATTATATTTTTCCAAAATAGTGTTACAGGAATGCTTATCCATGTTTAACTTTGCACATAATTTGAGAACAGTCTGAGATGGTGGATGTCATGGTTTATGATTTGAGATATATAGATCTTCCCATTGTTTTCACATTTTAATGATTAAAATGCAAAAAACGTTCATTCATTGTACATTTGGTATAAGATTTTCTAATAAACAGCATCAAGCTTTGGGAATTTTGAAATACTAATTAATATAAAACATTAAATATTTTACAGACCAACACTTCTGCTGGAGAACTATCAACCATGGCTGGATTTGAAAGTACATTCAAAAGTGGATGCCTCAATATCAGAAGTAACTGAGTTGGTTATCAGCAATTTTAATGATCAGTCAATCAAGTAATGCAGGTGATTTGTTCATTGTATCTCTGTGTTTTTTATTTTCAGGTGCTGGAACTTGTTCTTGAGAACTTTGTGTATCCATGGTACAGGTATGGCTAAATGAATAGATCATGTACATTTTTGTATCACATGGTAAATTTAGTGATGAGCTGTATGTTAACAGTAATTTTGTTTTTTTTTTGTTTTCTTTTTGTCGTTAAGGGATATCACAGATAACGAGGCCTGTGTGGATGAGCTTAGGCAGACATTTCGATTTTTTGCTGCAGTACTAGTAAGAAGAGCTCAGAAGGTAAGAGTTTATTATGAGGAGATTGGAAACAGCTGCTTCATGGAACATCAAACTACATTTTATAGAAAATTGGTATTTCAAAATATGCACCATAATTATGCAGTGTATGCTTTGACAATGAACGAGAGAGTCACAGAGGACAAAATGACTAGTCTAAATGTTTGCGCTAATTTGCATATTCATTCACACTTGAGGTTGATGTCCCTTCACTTGCCACGGGCAAAATGATGAAAGCTGCCATGAAGCATATTGAGATCATTGCAAAGGCATGGCAAAAAGGTACGTTCAATTTAATGAGAGACATTCACATCAATGAAGTGTAGTAAATTGTGAAAATAGACAACTGAAGTAGACACATACTGTACATAGAATGTAGGCATTTGATTTTTTGTGGCTTTTTCTTTGTGTTTGTCTATGCACGTACAGTGAAGAATCCAGAGAATCTTCAGCAAGCTGCTCTGGATGAGTACGGCCCTGATCTGCATTTTGCTGTGCGCAGTCGCAAGAACGAATTGTTCTATCTCAGAAAACTCACCGAGATGCTTTTCCCTTACGTCATGCCTCCCAAAGCCACTGACTGCAGGTAGAATGTGTTAAAATGAATGTATGAGAGACAGGAAGCCGATGCAGAATCTACAAATGCGGCGTGTGTTTTTCAGTGGCTGCATGCTAAATCTCTCTCAGCCGGAGTATGTATGAACACTTCTCAGCCCATGCTTGTGTCTGGCAGGTCCCTGACTCTTCTGATTCGAGAAGTCATGACTGGATCCGTTTTTCTTCCAACTATGGACTTCATGGCTGACCCTGTAAGTGTAGTACTGAGGTATCATATTCTGGGCAGTTGCCAAAGGATGTATTTTTTTGTTATTTTTCTAATTTGGAATGCGTTATCACCTGCAAATCATGTCGTTTTCTTCCTCACGTGGCACTCACCGTAGTTGAAGTGAGGTAGGACGGCAAATGTACTCTGCTTTATTTTTTGGGCCATTCTTTTGCTTTTCCACACAACAGGTTTTGTGGTGTGGTCAAGCTACACAGTACATGCTGTTTGCTTAATTTACCTACATAGGCGCTGATTTTCAGTGACCACTGTTTAGTGAACTCAGCCAGTATGTACCCGTGGATTTCCAACCACAGCTGGCAAGTGTGGCACAGCTGGGATTCAAATTGTGAATACCAGATGCATGGTGAACAGCTGCACTGTTTGAAAGTGCCTTAAATCCATTTGCTTGAGAGCCATACAAATGGATATTAAAATATTCATTTCTGTATTACTGCTTATCATGTCCTCTTCCTCTCTTTATGCCTGCTAGGACACAGTGAATCATATGGTTCTCATATTCATCGACGATACTGTAGTAAGTACTTTTTGCTGAGGAGTATTATAGAAGTAGACATATGTAGTCTTTCACGTACACCCATGTTCCCTGCTTTGTTACACAAGTCGGTCATGCTTAGTTATTTAATGTGGTCTGTTTCCTCAGCCAGAGCCTGCTACGGAACCCCCATCTGCCCTGGTTCCCTTTCTGCAAAAGTATGCTGATGCTCGCAACAAGAAACCATCTGTAAGTCCAATTGAAACATTTTTTTTTTTTTTTGGAGAGGCCTTTCTTCCTGGAATTCACATGGAATTTTTGCGTATGAATAGAAAATAGGAGATCTTTTAACAGATTTTATCATCTAAATGTAAAACAAATTGAGGCTTAGTAACAGCTATCAGTAACCAGCTTGTGTGTACTTTGGAACAGGTTTTGAAGTTGGAGCTTAAGGAGATCAGAGAGCAGCAGGATCTCCTTTTCCGCTTCATGAGTTTCCTCAAACAGGAAGGAGCTGTACATGTTCTGCAATTCTGTCTTACTGTGGGTAAGGTCCATCTTATAGGTAGCCTCTCTGGAGCCAGCCCAGGCTGAATTACAAGATAACCACAGACTTTGAATAAGTGTTTTGGGGCATTTTTAAGCAATCTCTCTCACTCTTTATTTAGAGGAGTTCAATGACAAAATCCTGTGCCCTGATCTGAGTGACTCAGAGATGCGGCGTTTGCATGGAGAGGTGCAGAAGATGTATGAGACTTACTGCCTAGAGGAGAGCATTGACAAGATCAGCTTTGACCCTTTAATTGTGGAACAGATCCGCACCAGTAAGCACATAATTTCATTCTGCAAAATTTTTATGAGCCCCCTGGATGGTAGCGATAGAATTTTATCTCATTTAGGGTTTTTCGGTGTCTCCGTGCCAACATCTGTTAAGCCTAAATTCTACAATCCTAGACAATCACCAAAGCTTGATTGAAGTCCCTCTTCAATTATTCTTCTCTTTGTGTTTCTTTCTGAAGTTGCACAGGGTCACTACAAAGATGTAGTGAAGCTGCAGACGTTACCTTGCTTGTTTGAAGCGTATGAGCATGTTCTGTCACTTCTGGAGAATGTCTTCACACCCATGTTCTCCCACAGCGATGAGGTAGGTAATCTTACCAGCGACTTCATCTACTTAAACATTTTTAAAACCCCGCCATGTGTGAACATCTCTCACTGTTTCCCTGCAGTACTTCAGGCATCTTCTGTGGGGAGCTGAGTCACCCGCCAGGAACGCTAGGACGAACAGGTAAGTGTTCAGCATCATTCTAAAGTGTCCTCTGAACTCTGCAGTAGCACTGTTTATATGTGTAGATGTATTTCTCTGTTTACTCAGAGAAATATGCATAATTGTAAGAGGACAGGGTGCAGTAAGTAGAAACTGCACGCGCAAGCATGTTTCAGAGGTCGCTGTTCCAATTATGATTTCACTTAATTAGGTCTGTATTGTAACATCCTGAAAATACAGTGAAATTTTCTGAGGTGTCTAGGGACACAAGTCAGAAGATGAAGGGGAGTGGTCCCAAGATACTTTTTTTTTATTTGTTTCTTTGTTTAAATTATGGTTGCTTTTCCCTCGTAACTCATTCTTAATGACCCATGGGCATCTTTGCGTGAGGATCGGGAGTTTTCATTTAGGCAGAGAGTAATACCTTGTGCCTGTTGTTCCAGGAATAGCTTGAATTTGGATGATATGAGGTAAGTTCATGGCATGAATTGAGTCAGTGCGATCACTATATTTCATTGCATGCAAGATAGCCAGCCTATCTGCATGTGCATGAATGCAGTAGAACGTGACATCCTCTCTAAAGGAGTATTAAGAACCTGTTGTCCCACACGGCCTGGATTCGTACAGCCACATTCCCAGAGAAATGTACTCATCAGTTATTCCTGTATCGTTCGAGATAGAAACCACATGCAGATTTGTCAAATGTGGTCATATGCTCTCTTGATCGAGCAAGCTATTTTCCATTTGATTTCCATATGATTGAATCCTTCAGCTATGCATTTCACGGGGAATTGATTAGATTCCAGGCTTGAAGTTCATGTTCAAATGTCATGACAACTTGTGGTGTTGTAGATGTAGTAATTATTCGTTGTGTTTACCTCACCCTTTTTGAGAGGTTTATGTTGATGCTCAGAGTGATAGCATGTGAAGCTGAACTGAGTGAACCCTCGACCCCCTTACCCAAATGATGTAAGAACTGAGAATATAAAACGATATTTTCTGTGAAGATCTGTGGAGAAGAATTCCATTTTTTTTTTAATCCTATGCTGAACTTAGTCAACATGTTGAAAGATATCCACGTTAAATGATATTAGGAGAAGCACTGGTCCTTTCAGAAGTGTTGTATAGAGAATGTGGATCCAAGCAGAGAGGAGTGAGTGGTCTTTGCCGTTTTATCTGAACTAACCCTACCTTCACCTGCCCCCCCCCCCCCCCCCCGACCCTTTGCTGATGTGTTTACCGAATGTGTCTGTGCTTGTGTTTAATGTCTAATCCACACTTTGCCAAACATCCTGTAGAATGGAACTTACCGCTCAAGGCTTGGTTTATGTTACTGGTCACAAGTCCTTGCATGTCAACTTTAGACGTCCTCCCTCAGCAACTCCTCCTTATTTCAAATCCACCCTTACACGCTCACCCAGCGCCCTACCCTCCCACCCTACTGCGCCACAGTAAGCCTGGCTGTTGGCGTGAAGATGTGTGCCGTGGTCCACTTATTCAAGCATGGGTTTATTACACACACGTGATATGCAGTGCTTGTCTGTCCTGTGTGTGTGTGTGTGTGTGTGTTCATGTGAATGCTTCCTAAAGTACATGCTTTCATTTGTTTACAAAGCCAGAATTTTTGAGATAAATATTTGGATGTACTCCAGTACAGAGTCCTTGTGCAATTCAGTGATTTTTTTTTTTTTATTCCACTGTCATTTATGACAGTTTGTGAATGGATATGTAGGGGGCAGTGCAGGATTGATCGTAATTCCTTACACAGACGGCAATGCAATCACTGTGCACTAAGATTCTTAAAATTTCTTTCAGTTCAGTTCAACCAGAACTGCTTTTATGTTCAGCAGTCAAGTTTTGTTTAAGGTACATATCAAGTGTATTTCTCCCTGTTTGTCTGTGTGTAGGTACATCTCTAAGCGTGGTGAGTCATTTGGAATCAGTCGCATTGGGAGTAAAATTAAGGGTGTGTTCAGGAGCAGCACTATGGAAGGGGCCATGCTGCCTGCTTATGCTATGATCGAGGGTGAGGATGATCAGGTGGGTAATATCCAAAGCAACTTGAGTCATGTTCAAAGCCCATACAAGACCTAGTGGTTACCACACACACACACATACACATACACACACACACCTACACACACATACACACGTACATACATACATATACACATATGTGTGTTTGTGTAAATATAGAATTTCACATTGAATCTTTGGCTATCCTTACACTCACAGCAGTGTTTCTGGCTAAAGGGTTGTCCTTAATTTTCAGATTTACATCAGTTAAGCCATTTGCCTTATTTTTGTCGCATAACTGTACAGCTTATTTTTAGAATGTAAATGAGTGAGTGTCTGTCAGTCGCCCCTGTCTTATGGACACTGTTTTGAAAGGTCTGCTGTGTGTGTGTGTGTGTGTGTATGTGTATGTGTGTGTCAGGTTGAGGAGGCCATTATGGTCGTTGAGGATGACTCGCCTATGGAGGTGACCAGTGCCCCTGGTGTCCTCCGCAATCTGGCTGCTTGGAGCATCACTATCCCACTTGTGGACCTCTATGAAGATGATAGCAAAAAGGAGAAAATCCCTGTGTTCTGTATTGAGGTGGAACGTCATGACAGGAAAGAAGGTGACTGTGTTTCCTTGGCTGTGAAGTTAGCTTGGGCCAGAAGGCAGTGGTTGAGTTTGAGACTACTGCCTGGTGGTTGATTGTTTTATGACTCTTTGCTTTGATTTAGTTGGTCACGAGGTGGAGAAGTGGATGGTGTACAGGAGATACCTGGAATTCTACGTCCTGGAATCTAAACTCACTGAGTTCCATGGTACAGAAGATAAGCCTTCTTTCCCAGCACTCAGTAGTCATCACCATGGTTCTCAGGGTTATATCTGTATTTACTCTTTGTTATTATTCTTCTGCTTCAATAGGGTCTTTCCCTGATACACAACTCCCATCTAAGAGGATTATAGGACCAAAGAATATAGAGTTCTTATCATCTAAGAGGGGAGAATTTGAGGAATATTTACAGGTATATTTACACTTTTTTTGTTTTGCTGCATGTCTAGCTGGCACAGTCTATCAGAATACAATTTACATTGTTCTAACATACAACGATATTTGTGTTCTCCGAAAAGAAACTTCTCCAGCATCCGGAGCTGAGAAATAGTCAACTGCTGGCAGACTTCCTGTCTCCTCACAGTATGGAATCGCAGTTTCTGGAGAAAATGCTGCCAGATGTCAATCTTGGTAAAGTCAGCAGTTAGCTATGGTTGCACTATTGCTGATCAAACACAGCAGTAACGACCAAACTAATTTAGTAATTTTGTCCATGGCTTTCTTCACATTCTTTATTTTGCCATTTTCAGGGAAAATTTTTAAATCCGTACCAGGGAAGCTTATTAAAGAGGTAAATCCATTTTCTTACAGACAGAATTTATATTTTAACATATAGCTACGTATTTTGGCTACATCCTTCAGAGAGGTTGTCACAATTTGGCTGAATGGCCTACAACATCATGAAGAAACATTATACGACAGTTATGTGAATTGCTGTCCAATTTGCCCCACCCCTTCTTTCCATATTAGAAAGGCCAAAACCTGGAGCCATTCCTCCAGTCTTTTTTCAGCTCGTGTGAATCACCAAAACCAAAACCCAGCCGCCCTGAGCTTGTCGTTCTGAGCCCTACGTCTGAGACCCATAAGAAGGTGGGTTCACTGCATATAGCTTTGACTCTAGAACATGGATGTTTATGCCAACTTCAGTATTCGCAGTGTTCTTTCATTTAACTGGAGCAGAACGACTCGCTACCTCAACGTGTGTGCTACATTTATGAAACAGAGCTGCCTTGGCTGATTGAATTCCCATATGGCTTTAAAAATTTTTTTGGAAAGGTCCTTAGGTAAGTATTTTGCCAAACATACTTCTTCCATACTTCTTCTCTCTCTGAGGATGTAACAAAGTCTCTTTTACACTGTGAGACCTCTATGAGAGAAATCAGAAGTAGTTTATGTATGATTAATATGAATAATTTACTCACAGCTCTGAGTGGTTGCCCAGTACAGGCAACAGTCTTACACTGGAGGGGCTTGTGCTACATCTGGAACTAATATTTCAACTCAAAGTAGCGATTTTGGGAAATACAGTTACGCCAACTTTCCTTGAATCTGTGAGAAAAATGGTGTTTCTAAACCTATAAAAACAAAAAAAGGCTGCAAGAGAAAAATAAATCTTTTGTTTTTTTTTTATTTTTAGTAACCAAGACAGGATTAGGAAACCACTAGTGAACCACATGGTGTCCAAAAGATATTTTTGTTTCCCACTGTCAGCATTCCAAGACCTTGAAAAAGCACCAGTGGTCTTAGAACATAACACCCTTTTCACCCCATTTAGCTTTTCAACGATATGTACAAAAACAACGCCAGCCTGATGGATACAACGGAGAGGAAGCACAACCAGAACTACTTTATGGATTTGATGGATGTAGATGGGGTTTATGACTACATGATGTTTGTAGGTAAGCGTCAGTGCGGAATGGCGTTAGCTTACGTCTGTTTATAAGGGGGGGGGTCTTTTGCACCTGTGAAACAGGCAAGAGTTCTGCATCTGTGAAACAGGCCTGAGTTGACACATTGCCATAGTGACAGTTTCATGAATTCACACGGCATATGTTCTGTCTTAGCTTTGAAACAATATGTGAGTGTTCTCTTTGTATTGTGCGTCGCCACAGGACGAGTGGTGTTCCATATGCCAGACTGGCTGCATCACTTCCTGTCAGGTGCTCGTATCCTCTTCAAGAGGACATTTGAGGCATACATGGACCATTACCTACAGTCTAAACTGGATCAGATCCTTCAAGAACACCGCATTGTCTCACTCATCACCATGCTCAGAGGTATATACAGTGTATTTATACACACATACATACATACATACAGTGGTGCTTGAAAGTTTCTGAACCCCCCAGTATTTCCTATATTTCTGCATAAATATGACCTAAAACATCATCAGATTTTCCCACAAGTCCTTAAAGTCCATAATGAGAACCCAATTAAACAAATGAGACAAAAGTATCATACTTGGTCATTTATTTATTGAGGAAAATGATCCAATATTACATATCTGTGAGTGGCAAAAGTATGTGAACCTTTGCTTTCAGTATCTGGTATGACCCCCTTGTGCAGCAATAACTGCAACTAAACATTTCCAGTAATTGTTGATCAGTCCTGCTTATCAGCTTGGAGGAATTTTAGTCCGTTCCTCCACGCAGAACAGCTTCAACTCTGGGATGTGGGTGGGTTTCCTTACATGAACTGCTCACGTCAGGTCCTTCCACAACTTTTCTATAGGATTAAGGTCAAGACTTTGACTTGGCCATTCCAAAACATTTGTTTTTCTTAACCATTCTTTGGTAGAAGGACTTGTGTGCTTAGGGCTGTTGTCTTGCTGCATTACCCAAGTTCTCTTGAGCATCAGTTCATGGACAGAAGTCCTGACAGTTTTCTTTAGAATTTGCTGGTATAATTCAGAATTCATTGTTCCATCAGTGATGGCATGCCCTCCTGGCCAAGTTCTCTTGAGCATCAGTTCACCGACAGAAGTCCTGACATTTTTCTTTAGAATTCGCTGGTATAATTCAGAATTCATTGTTCCATCAGCGATGGCAAGCCCTCCTGGCCCAGATGCAGCAAAACAAGCCCAAACCATATCTCACAGATGAGATAAGGTTCTTATGCTGGAAAACAGTGTTTTCCTTTCTCCAAACATTAAATTTAGTTGCTTAGAAGTTACCCTGGGCTCCTTTGTGATCTTGCGGACTATTACACGCCTTACTCTTGGAGTGACCTTTTTCAGTCGACCACTCCTGGGGAGGGTAACAATGGACTTGAATTTCTTCCATTTGTACACAATCTGTCTAATTGTGGATTGGTGGAGTCCAGACTCTTTAGAGATGTTTTTTTAACCTTTTCCAGCCTGATGAGCATCAACAACTCTTTTTCAGAGGTCCTCAGAAATCTCCTTTGTTCTTGCTATGATACACTTCCACAAACATGTGTTGTGACGATCAGACTTTAATAGATCCCCGTTCTTTATGAAACAGGCTGCCCGCTCACACCCAGGTATCATCCCGTTGATTTGAAAACACCTGATTCTAATTTCACTTTCAAATTGACTGCTAATATGAGAGGTTCACATACTTTTGCCACTCACAGACATGTAATATTGGATCATTTTCCTCAATGAATAAATGACCAAGTGTGATGTTTCTGTCTCATTTCTTTAATTGGGTTCTCTTTATCTACTTTTAGGACTTGTCTGAAAATTTGATGATGTTTTAGGTCATGTTTATACAGAAGTGTAGAAGATTCTAAAGGGTTCACAAACTTTCAAGCACCACTCTATTTGTATGTGTGTGTGTATATATATATATATATATATATATATATATATATATATATATATATATATATATATATATATATATATATATGTGTGTGTGTGTGTGTGCGCGCTTGCTTTTCCTCTTTTCTCTGTGTAGCTAATTGATTTTGGACACAAAGATTACTGTCAGATATATCAAAAATATTCTCATAGGTAGACTGACGTCACTACTTCTGAAGGTCTTTATGTCTTTATGTTAATCATCAAGCCACGCATTCAGTGTGTGGACTTTCATCAGGTTGTTTTCTTTTGTTATCAAAACACAGTTGCCATAATTTCCTGTTTCATTGACTTTAATGTGATGTTCTATTGCCCAAAACATGTGAGCAGACCAAAGTGCATGGAACAGTATAGTTGTTAACAGTATATTAACCCCTAGTTTAGAGTCGCACAGTTACAGCTGACTTTATGTCGCAGTATAACTGTTCAAGGTTTTACTTAGATGCAAAGATAAGTCATCTTCAAAATACGTTTGGTGTTGTAAACTGCTCACAGTACAATGTTCAAACCTTATAGATGCTGTTTTCTGTGAAAATACCGATGTCCGTTCTGCAGAGGACAAGCAAAGGAGGGCCAAGCAAACATTTGAGGAGATGATGAACTACCTGCCAGGTTGATAATGACTGACTGTGCCAGTCATAATTGTGCCAGTCCTTTTGAATGTTTCTGATATTAAATTAAGAATTAGCGACAGATAATAAAAATATGTGAGATTAAAAGATTTAAACAAATAACATGATGTTTCATGTACACTTCTATTGTTTGCAGGCATGCTAGTTTACAGCGGTGCAGTGTTTTGCTTTTTTCAGACCAACACGTCTTAGTTAGCAAATCATGGTGTGAGTTTCATCATACCTGTGGCTCATCTCAAAAGTCACAGTGTGTTTAGACGTGTATTCTTCAAACACTTTATCGTTTAACTTTCCAGATGTTGTGGTAAAGTGCATTGGTGAGGAGGCACGGTATGAAGGAATCCGATTACTGTTTGATGCCTTGCAGCAGCCTGTTCTCAACAAGCAGGTAAAGCCGCAGAGATACACACAATGGATTCACAAGTGCTATGAGAGACTGATAATACTGAGCTCTGCTAAAACTTGTGTTCCCTGTTCTCTCTCTTTGTCTTCCTCTGTATTTAGATGACATATGTTCTGCTTGACATTGCTGTTCAGGAACTCTTCCCTGAACTCACCAAGGTAAATATTAACTCATGACTAAAAACTAAGGAACATGAACGTACAAAGACGTGTTTTTTTTTTTTTTTTGATGGATGGCTTAAATATTTTCCTTCATTGAGTTGTCCTGGTCTTGCAGTCTTCTTGTTTGGTCCTTTTCAGATTTGAAGCTGTGCTTTTCTATCTTTTGTTCTGAAGTCATATTCACATGTTTCCCAGCTTTGCCTCTTTGTAAACTTTCTACCAACAATGTGTTTTCTACTTTGGGTCTCATTGCTGTCACTTCATACTCATATTAGTCACATAAAAGACTAAGTGAGCAAATCCAGAATCCATAGATGATGGAGGGTAGACTGGTGGTGTGAGAGTATAGTTAGCTTCTGTAGTCATGGTCAAATAGTGACCATGCAGTGATTTAATCAGTAATGTCTGTGCATTACGCAGACGTTACTGATTAAATCACTGTAAAGGTAACGTAATCTCCTCCTGTAATATTCAAGTTCAAACTCTTAAAGTTTGAACTTCACTGTTTTGAAAACTTATACTGCAGGCCTTTAATTTACTTTTCACAAAATTATCTGTGGGTTTTTCATTGCCCATAAATAGAGACCTTATCAAGTGGAAATCAAAGTTTTAAAGATTTATTTTCACTGTTTTTGGTATCAGTTTTGTTCTTGCTGTTGACTTTGAATCTTGCTGTTGACAGTGAATGTAAATTGTTTTCCCGAAAGGCAAAATACATTGAAATAGCAATAGCAGCACTAAGGAGGATGCTGAGAAACTTGTTTATAGTTCTTATCATAGTGAGTTTTCTCTCTCTCTCTCTCTCTCTCTCCCTCTCTTATTAGCAGATGCAAAGAGACACCTCTTTGTCCAGACGAATGTAGAACTCTCTCAGATGCTTTCAGTGCACCTTCAGGGCTCTGGGAACTCACAACTTATTGTATGAACATTCCACTGTCTATTACTGCACAAAATGAAATTAAATATATATATATTTATTGATCTTAATAATATTGTCTATTGTCTGTTCATTCCAAGCTCTCAAATTTTGTTCTCTGGTGTGGAAGAATAATGGAATGCAGATATGTCCACGTAATTTACAGGGTGCATAGCTTAAAGTTCAATGTCTAACTAATTTATTTCGGACGAAACCTTCTCATGACTCAGATAACCAGTCTCAGCCATGGATCAACACTGATAGCATTTAAGTTGCCCAATACGTTCATTTTAGTGTAAATTTGACTCCTTGATTCTTGATTCTAAGATAAAATGTCATCACATGTCAGTTGTTTGAAAAATAAGTCCTGTCAAGGTAATCAGCACCCTTCTGCTATGCAGTCATGTCACTACGTTTGGAGCTTGTTTACTAACTGCTGAGTCATTCATTGTAGACATTGTTCCCCTGGTATCTTGCTGGGGGAAAGCGAATCACTGCTTAAACTACTGTTTTCCCCCTTCTTGGCAAGCTTTGTCAAGCAAGTTTATGTTGCAGTAGTCAATTAAGGGTAAGCAGCCGCATACTCCATCAAGAGGACAGTTGTAAAAGCATTGCCCTGTTTTAATTTGTTTAGCTCTCAATGTGCTTTTAACTGTGGATGTTGATGAAAAGAAATTGTCATCTTTAATTTATTTGCATGCAGTGTGTGGAGATACCATCTGCTCTGCATAAAACATAAACTGCATACTACATGCATAAGCTCCTAGCATAAAATACTTCATCACTCCTCAAACTAGGACAACATACCATCGGTGATGCATTTGTATGCTGGCATCTGCTTCGCATACCAAAACCCAGCTCCACTCAGTGTGCCGAAACACATATGTATCTAAACTATCTGTTTGTCTGTTTGCTACCCATCTAGTTTAAGCCACTTGTAGGCTGAGTATTACATTGTACAGAAATATTTGTGTCATGTTCCAGTGTTACTGTAAAATGATAGTGCTCGTGTCTATTACCGAACGTCAGACTTGGCTCGTAGTAGAATATCTAAACATTACTGCTGGACTGTCTTGACTCGTGGCTGAGGTTATTAAGCTAACTTAGAAACCCTGTTTTTGTGGAAGAAGTTCCGTTTACCTTCTCTCAAAGAGATCCCATTTTTATTCTACGGGAACGCTCCTTCCGCCTTGAGATCTTGATTTAAAAAGACATCCGCTCATTTTGTACATTACAGACGTGCTAAGTTGAAAACAAAGAACCCTGAGCCTGTGATATCCGTCCATAATGACGATCAGCAAGCTTATGATGCAGGGAATGATCTAAATACAGTTTTTTTACCCATAGATGAACCGGTGTCCTGCATGTGCTCTCCAGATTAGGCCACCCTTAATTTTAGCCTCGTTTTTCAAGACTATCTGCAACGGAAATGCCGCTGTATATGGAGGGCATGTTTTCCGCTTAAAGCTAAGTTAGCGTGGTTCTCTATGCTCCCTGAACCCTGTCTAGTGCAATATCTACTGTCTGGCAGATAAAACTACAGCTGATATTTGTCTGGTGCCGGCTGTTCCCAGAGTCGTTCTTTTGAGAGACAATGACCACAGTGTTGAATGAGAGGAGGGTGGAGGTCCTCCAACAGAGCAGGCTTTATCCTCAAAATACAATATGCTATGGCCACCAACTCCGGCTTTTGGGCACATGGCAATAACAGCTGTAAAACAGTGATTTTGGCATGGCTGAATGTAAATTACAGTGTGGAATTATGGAAATGCTGGCTGTAATTGAACTGGATTTAAAATGACTATAATGATTTATTTTACTAAAAAGATTTTCCTGACATTGTGGGAAATAAAGTCATAATAAAATGAGACATTATAAATAGTTTAAAAAACCTCATAGAACCATTTTAAGATTTCAGGCAAAAGGTAATGGTTAGAGAAATTTACACAAAGTGCATACAAAGTTGGATTTATGGGTGATTAAATTTCTCTTCAAACTGGCGATAAAAATTTGTGTAAACATCAGAGAAGGGCCTTTAAGGAAATTGGAACAGTTACAATAAAAACAGCACTGTTTAAAACTGTATTTAAATCTGATCTTAATCTTAGGGCATGCCATAATTGTAACAATTTATTACTTTATTTTTACATTTAAGACAACACCACATTTCATTTATGAGATTAAACAGTAAAGGCAGCTGCCAGGTTACTAGATACATTTCTGAACAGTCATAACATTTACTGAAGTGGAGTAATAATATAATATTATAAGATGAAAATAGCTATTGCTGAATTTATTGTTTTGTCCCTACCCCGTGTAGAGTTCAGTGGTTTTTCTTGTTCAGAGAGCAACTCCAATTGTAAGATTGTTGTTGCAATAAGCCCTCCCCCCTCCACAAATCAATCAATAAATAACTGCAACTCATCAAAAACATTTAAGGCTTCAACAATACATTTCAAAATAAAATGTCGTAAACATGAGTATTTCTTTTTGAAAATAAACAGGAATCCTATTGCATTTTAGCCAGTTCACAAGGTAATGTGAATATAAATGAAGTAAAATAAAAGTACTTCAGCTTTCCTTTATCAAATCGCTGAATTACGTGAACATGTATTTTATGACTCTATTGAGAAAAAACACACAATTACTACTTGAGACTCCTAAACATAAAATGGCTCAATGAAAGCCTTCACTATGTTTCAACGATAGGAGGTACATAATTTGGAGCTGTCATGAAATGGTTGACAGAGCCCAGAACAGCCCAAAAAGTAGGAAGGCAGACGTGTGTCCTGTCCCTCTAGCAGCACGGTTGGAGATCAAGATACGGCCCTCCACAGCTGGATGCACCTTCTTCCTCTCTTGGATGTAGTTTGAAACTACAGCTATGTCCATATCACCTAAAGAAAACAGGCAAAAGTGTCAGAGTAAATGCGTTCAGCATGTAATATACCAGCAAATAAATCTGCAGATGTTTATAATTTAAATAAAATCTTGAATATTGATACATTCTCTCACTGGTAAAACAACAAAAAAAAAACCTATTAGCCTACTGTATTAACGAGTGAAAGAAAATGTAATCAGTTCAGTAACATGCAATCCATATAAGTCTTTACACCCTACTATGTTGCTTTTATTCCTACATTCAAAATAGATAAAGAAAATTAAAAAGGCATTTAGTTGGGAGCTTATTCCACTGATCTACACAATCTGCACTTATACAAAACATTGTATTTAAGCAATTTCTCTAGACAACGTCCTATTCTTGTCCTGTGCTTTGAAAGTCAATGCTCATGTTCTAAAACCTGGAACCTGGATTAAAATTGCAAGCATGAATCAAGGTATGTGAGAGTGTAGGCGACTCACCGCTGTCATGCTTCAGTTTCTCATCCTTAATCATGGAATACCCATCCCCACCCTGTGCCAGATAAGAAGGCAACACAATCTTGTAAAGTTTAGTTGAATTCAGTGGCTCATAGTGAGGTACTCTGCACTCCGTACAGAGTACACTAATGCTCTTCACACGATTACCAGAAGGCCTTGACACGTCGATCTCTACATGGAATCCTGTTTAACAAAAAACAGCTGGATGTGAATCCAGTAAAAGGATACTCTCTCTTAGTGTAAACCAGAAAGTTTTACGTAACCAAGTTCTCTGGAAAGAGAGTAGCAAAAGACCTGACACTTGCAGAAACTCTCCAGTGTTCTGTCCATATCGTCGTACAGAGTGCTCAAAGGCCTTTTTGAGGGTGGATCCTTTCAGCTGAATCAAATCAAAAGTGCCTCCAAATGGTAAGACAGTGAGGATGTCTTCCATGGTGATGGAGCCTATAACAGCAATATATAGGGTTAGACCAGGAGTTCAGCTGTTTTACGCACAAGCACACACACACACACACACTTAGAAACATATTTACGAGCAAAAACACACCATTCCGACTTTTCTCATCTATAGATGACCGGATACTTCCGCCATTAGTAATACAGGAGCTAACATGGTTCCACTGGAATTCATCTGCATACTTTATATTGTTGTGGACCTGTAATTAAAGCAAAGTTAAAAATATTATACAGAGCTTATATATTTAGAGTTTTCAACTGTAATATCTGGACATTGGTTATTGTCTCACACACACACCATGGCATCACAGATTAAGTTTCCCAGGTTACACTCTCGAAATCGACACTCCTCAAAGGTTCCGTTAAGATAGACCAGAGTCTGTCCTACATACTGAGTGGTGTAATTAGCCAGGTTTTGGTTCCAGGAATCAACATCAGCTCGGATGAATTGATCTAATAAAAGAGGATATCACAAACTGACTGACTAAAGTTCAAGAAGGTACGTCATAAAAACTCATGGTGATAAATAAAGATGTGGTTCTCTGGGTTCTCTATGACAAAGGGTTTCTGGTACCTACAGATAAAAATAAAATGAATCACTTATTGGACATTACTCATCTTTTTTTTTTTTTTTGCTCAGATCATTAGAGTTCATTAGAGTGAGTAGTTTAGTGGCAGCAATCAATGTAGGCTAAGTCTCAGAACTTCTTTTGCTACATTTGCATTTTTAGCTCATGCATTTTACATCTGCCTGTAAACAACTTGGAGCCATGAATGCTGTAGGAAAGGTTCTCTACAGTTAAAAATATTATTATACCTCAAGATGGCTACTGATCATGTATTTACACATATTGTTCGTATTTATTCTCATAAGCAGTTAAATTAAATATTGGATGAGATCTGCTGACCACTCACCCTCTTTGATGGAACTATCTAGGAGGATTGGATTGCCAGTTGACCTAAGCACATTGCCATTGTCATCAAAGGTCACTTTAAGATAGCCCAAGTATTTCCCAAAAGCATAGGCCTGGACTACAGGAACCTTTGTCCCATCATTTGCTGTAACAATGAAAGGGTAAGGTCCTGCAGGAACCTCAGAGGATGGAGGGTCCCCTAAAAAGACACAGTTATGTAAAACAGGAGAACAGAAAACATTACGGTTGATGCTGACATCAAAATGAGCCTCAGCAAATAGAAATGGAAGCACTTCACAATTCAAACACATCTGTAAAAAATGTGAAAACATTTGTATTTAGAGGAAATGAATGTCCTCCTTGGTTTACTTTTCTTTAAGCTACTTCAAGTGACGGACGCTCCAAGGTGCCACGACAGAAGGGAATACCAGTCTCTAATATACTTACAGTAAGTGTCAAAATGTGAATTTCACTTTCTTATCAGCAATCAACACTGTTATTTTGGGGGGAAAACAGCATGAATTGAGAAATGTCTTTTTTTTTTTTACTGTTATACTTCGTCGTACAAAGCAGTGTTCAAAGCATAATGCCACAACGCTGCCTATAAAAATTCATGCAGAGTCATAATCAGTGCACAGACAGTAAGTAAATATACCAAGTACGATTATTTTCATGTCTTAAACACACTGTGGAATGGTTGAAAGAACAGAATGTTTGACTTCAGTATAGTGTTGAACAACACTCACATGGAAACCCAGAAACCTGACTTCTCTTTTTACAGTCACATTAAACTACCTGAGAGATTATTAACTGTTGTCCAGGAAAATATTGCACTTCAGTACTGGAATCAAATATCTGCCTGATCTTCTATTTTCATGCCACTGCAAAAAGAGAAGTCGGGTGTCCAGATTTCCACATAAATGTTATTCAGTGCTCTACTAAGGTAAGAGCATTCTGTTCTTTCAACCATGCCACAGCGTATTTAAGAAATGAAAATAAACTGTCTTTCTACAAAAACCATCTTACTGAGTCAGAGCAAAATCAGTGTAGTTGCCTCTTTGAGGTCATTTTATTGTTAATGTGGGTTGAAAATTGATGACAACATTAAAATAGAAAGAAAGGGAGAAATATTATATGTGGTATTTTAATCCACCCTAACATAATGACTGTTTACATATTTTTTTTAAAATCCATATTATGTACATTATTCGCTGCTTTCCATATGGGACAACCTGTGTTTCAACACAAACGTGTGGGAGGTGGTTACCTGTGTACAGAAATGTATTGGTATGTCCACCAATGACCACATCCACACCCTTCACCTTTGCAGCAATTTCTTTGTCAACAGTGAATCCAGAGTGACCAAGGGCAATGATCTTATTGACGCCCAATGTGAGGATTTTATCAACCTGCTTCTGCAAGGCACTGACCTCATCGTCAAATTTCAAATGTGGACCTGAAGTTACATATATAAAACGACAACTGTTGTTAAAAAATTATGATCGATGATTTTCTGACAGATAAATCTGTATGCACCAACAGTCATGTACTACTTTTAAAAAAGGCTCTGGAAAACCACAAATATAATATACAATTAGACTTTAAATTAGACTTTTAGGCGTTACAGCAAAGCAAATTACTCACTGTATTTAGCCACAAAATATTTGAACATAGTAATTGTATTCGCATTGTGTATTAAAAAACTTACCTGGAAGTGACAGTGCAGGTGTTTCAGCTGATGTGTATCCAATCACAGCCACTTTTTCAGAGTTAACATTAAATATCTTATAAGGTAAATAGTATCCACTTATTTGTGGTGCTATTGTTTGATCTGCCTTTATATTAGCACTGAGAACTGTGAAGTTAACTTCCTGCAGGAAAGGCTTAATGAGTCCTTCCACCCCATTGTCAAACTCGTGGTTCCCTAAGGCCTACAACGAGAGACAATGACAAGTATCTTTTCTAAGCATACACACAACCACACACGTTGACATTAACATTCCAGGTTCCTTTATTCAAGGTGCACACTGTCTATGAGGAACAAAGATTAGACTTCAAGGGTCAAAAATTGAGGAACAATGAAGTTTCAGTACATACTTTATTTTCCATGAGGCTACCTCCCAATGCATCTGAGCATGTTTGCGAAGAAAGCTACTCAATTCTAATTATCACTCTGAGGTGCTCACAGGAACCAAAAGACCCCTGTCAGGACAAGTTATGTCCACAAGCTCATCAGCACCTTTTGCCCTTTTTCCATTCCACTTTACGTCAGTGGCATGGTACACTGCGGAAAACACTCTCTATAACACCATTAATAATGGAAAAGTCTTCACAACCTAATACCTTCTGGACTCCATTGTTTTACTTATAATGATCTGAGCTACCTTCTGGATTTTGTCATCAGCAGAGAGGTCCTCAAAAGGAATCTCAGAATGGAAAAATCTTCAAGATACACATAACTGATAGCCAACATACTGTACTTCTTTTCAAATAGCCGAAATAAACTATTTCAAGAAAAACAATTGGACTGATGACCATTATTCACCACGTATATTTCATATTTTATATTTAATTCATCATCAGCAGAAAATGAGGACAAACGCCTCGTTGTATTGACAGGACAGCAAAAATCGCTAACAGGACTTTTAAAAAGTACAGAATACTATAATACTTTCATTTACCTTCAGGTCATTCAGACACAATGGAACTTAAATTATTTTCCGGTAAAAAGCTAGATCGATTATGGTCTTTTCAGTGCGCTGAAACCCACTTCGTTAGATTCAGATCTGCTTACCATTGCATCGTACCCCAGTTTGTTCATGAAGTATGCTGCCTCAGCACCCTTGTAATGGTTGAACCAAACGGTACCCTGAAATTGATCTCCCGCATCCAACAGCAGCACATTTTTCTCTCTGTTACGAATCTCTTCTATCTTAGTATATCTCCTTGCCACTCCAGCGAAACATGAGGAGGGTTCGGTGCATTTACTCGAATCCTTGCTGGTCTGGTCCACTCGCGCATGGACGTCGTTGGTGTGAAGAAGCGTGAGTTCCCATTCTGCTGCAGAGAGAGAACTCGTAGAAAATAAAAGCCAAGCCAGCACGCTCTGCCAGCACTTTGAATTCAAACACCGCATTTCGCTGCGATCCTTAAGCAACGAAAAGTGCAAGCGATTTCTCTGAACATTAAATCTGCAGAGTAGGCGTGGACAACAATGATGTTTAGTTTTTCTCGCTCATGTCAGTAGACGGTACAATGTCATTTTGAGTCAGTTCCTATTAGGAGCAGAAAGTAGCGGTGGACGAAACGAGTAGGTTGTCAGTTTTTTCTTCAACTCCATATATGCTAGTGAACCAGTCTGTGAGAACAACTGATGTCGTTGAAAAACACCATAAATTCAAAGATAAACTCTCTCATATAATATGCACACGTTTTTGCCTTCCACAATGACTTTGTATGTTTTACTATTTAGTATGATTAGGACTAGGTACGTCAGCACAATGTCAGTGAAGCCTTCAGACTAGAGAAGCTTTGATTCATTTTCACATTTTCTTTTTTCCACACTGAGGCCGTAACCTGCAACCTAGTCTTAACAAAAGCTTCCAATCTAAATATATTCCTCCAAAAAGAAAAAAGTCTCCGGGCCACTCAGACACGTCGTAAAAATTTTTGAAAGTTCAGAGCCAAGCTGTGCAGATTTGAAGAGCCTTGTTCCTGTAATGGCTATGTTGTATTTAATGTATTTACACTAGTGACATGTTTATATGGGCCAGAGAACTCCCTTAGTGTCAAATCTTGGACAAAATCAGTTTCCAAAATACTGAAGCAGGTATGTCTAACTGATTATCACTTCTTGAAATATTTAGGTTTTCTAACCTAAGCAGTCTCCTTTCTTCAGCTTTATCTCATATATGTTTTTTTTTTTTTTAATTTATCATATTTTAGAAGGGTTTTTTTTTTTTATCCTTTATCTTTAACTGAAGTACTTAACTGAAATACTTCTCTATGCACATGGTGACAATGTATTGATGAATACATGAATGAATGAATGAATCAGTTAATTAAATGAACACAGTCAAGCCTTGTATGTTTTGTAGAACACAGGAAATGTGTATCCCTTTGTCTAAAGCATATAATACATGGAAAAAAAGATATGAAAAGTCATTCCTTTCTCTGTTTCAAAAAATGCTCAGACAGGAAAACAGTCAAAAACTGCTCAATATTTTCCTTACTAATTTCCACTTGAAAGAACAAGGTAATATTAACATTCAGTCTTTTAGACTATCACAGCAAATACACATATGTAAATGGATTGGAATGGAATGTAGAGGTTTTCCGTTTCTTTAAAAAATTTTGTTGCTGTACATGTCAGTAGAAGTTGACGAAAAGGCTACCACATGAAAATACTTGTTCAATGTAGTGATGAAATCTGGAGTTCAGAACGCAATATAATCTATCCTTGCTGAGCGTTCCACCTTAAATGTAAACAGAGCGTTGGTGACATCTGGTAATAAAGTACTCGAGAGTTGAAAAGCATGCAACTAAGAGATACAGCCATGGTCAATAACTCATTAATGCATTTGATTCAGAAGATGAATTTGTTACCATTTATATTGGTATGTATTTTACATAAGAAATAGAAGACTTGGAGCACAGAACACTGAGCATAGTTTGCACTAGTAAACATTCTTCTTTTAGGTAGAGTGTGGTCAATACTAAACATGTGCATGCGACCGTGCACACACACATACATAGAGAGAGGGACGAGGGAAAGAGAGACAGAGAGAGAGAGATAGAAAGAAAGAGGGAGAGAGAGAGAGATCCCTCCCTCCCTCCCTCCCTCCCTCTCGCACTCCCTACTGCGAAAGCTGGTGAATATTGTCATGGGTGGCTGAGGAACTAACTTGTTACCAGTCCACATATCAACCTACCACTTGGAAAGCAAAGTCCAGAGTGTCCAGGCATTCAAGGTCCAAAGAACAACAGCCATTATACCAGGCCTGAGAAATGTATGAACAGACAATGGATGTGAGGGAGAGAAGGTTCAAAGTATGTATGATTCAGCTTGAAGCTGGTGATGATTATGAAATAAAGCACATGGTCATGTAGAATAGCCACACAATGGTGCAAGAGAAAGTTGAAGAGTCAATATGTGTATGTGCCAGTTGGACCAGATCACCTTTTTTCTTTTCAGATCTGTCTTTGTAATTCGGGAGGAGTGGGATAGAAACTGATAACATTTTTAATGGATGTTGTGATTATCAAACTAGAGGGAGATGGCAGGGACCAAACAGACAAAACAACAGAGCTGCTGGCTGCTTGCTGAACCTGATGTAATTGGAGAGTATTTGCCAGATTTGGGTGAGGGTGGGCTATGTTTTTACTCTCACCAGTCAGGCTCGGATGTCTGGATTGGACAACAACAATTCTTCACATAGCGAGATAGATGTTCGGATTGTTTAATGTCCTAAATGAGTACACTAGATTAAACTTTGTTTTGTGTGCTTGTGCATAATATGCCCTGTGTTATGTACACAGCTCAGTAGTTCCAACGTGATGATGTACATACGAGTTTGTGGAATATGGCTACACTCAGGAGGCATTGAGGAATGAATATCTAGTATTTCATGCTGAGTTTACAGTGGGAGTGAAATTTGTGACTATGACTTAACATAGCCAACAAGCTAGTAAAGAAGAGCAGAATGCTTCATAGTGGTTACTTAGCAACTGTGTTCATGTGCTACTAACAGCGATGTGGTTTTTCTTGTTGTTGTTGAAAATAAACAGCAGGGTCATTGGTGACCTCACAGCTCTTGGTCTCAGGGTAAATTTCTAGCAGATGTAGTGGCTCTTTGATTAATCAACAGATTATTTTATGATATGAGAGTCATTTTCATGGTCTTCAGCCATGCAAATTGAACAAGTGCATTTAGTGGTTGAAATGTCCTTGAAGAGAGAAGTTGGAGAGTTTTGGACCGGAAAGAATAGGTGATGAAATAACCAATATGTCTGATAGTACAGAAGAGGGAGACAGAGAAACCAAAAGCTGATGTACAAGATCATAAATAACTGAAATGTCAGCCGTAAAAACAAACTTTCCATGAATAAGTAAACAGAAGGGTGATTTTCATTGTTGTTTTCTTCTTCAAATTGTAACTCCTGCATAGCATGTGTGAATAAACCTCGTGCTACTCTTCCTCCAGTGGTGTCAGCCCAGTCCCTCATATGTGAGGACCTATATCCTTACTCCTCAAATAGTCATTCTATGTAAAAACTTTGAAAAAAAAAATTTATGACATCTTAGATTACGTTCATCTAAACAAAACAAATCTTTGCAGATAAAAGGATAGGTTCTGTCCAAACAGTCTGTTTGTCTATGACAGTTTTTGAGAAAAATGTTGGGAGAGCGTCCATTTTTGGTCTTTTTTGACATGCCTGTATGTCATCAGGGATGTTGTTTCTGATATACATTGTAGAGACACAATCAAGCAGTTATAGTAATCTGCTATACTTTATTTTCTAAGATGCACACTATATCAACAGAGAAAGGTGGACAAAAATACATCAAACCATAGTTTAGTGCAATATAAGCTACAGTATAAAATACAAACATGTATAAAAGTATCAATATAAAATACAAAATATTACTGTAAAACATTTTATTGACATACACTTCTGTCATTTGTATTTTCAAAATATAAAACATACTCACCTAAAAAAGAGGTGACATGATAGAGATCAAATGAGTTTTGCTCCATTTGTGAACTTACAGCTTTCTGGAAAGTTCTTCATTGAAATAAAATGCTCAGAAATGGGATATGAAAGTTACTGGCTTTATCTTCTGAACTTTAAACTAAGAGCTATTTGTTGGAGGGAGATATAAAATCTAAAGTAAAAAACAAATTAAGAAATATTTCTTTAAATACAAAAACACTTCTCTCAGATGCAGTTTGTTACAAAGTGACACATTCTGTCCGAGGCAACTTAAGACCTGACTGTGATACAAACGTTGCAGGGCTGAGTTTCAGTAAGTGACCAGATACAGCTGTGAGAGGAGGAGGGAGGCAAAAGAGGAAGCTACAGAAAAAAAAAAAAAAAGAAACGGGGACTGAAGTAGTGGTCAGGGGACTGAAGTAGTGGTCAGGGGACTGAAGTAGTAGTCAGGGGACTGAAGTAGTGGTCAGGGGACTGAAGTAGTGGTCAGGGGACAGAAGTAGTGGTCAGGGGAGTTACAACAAGTACGAGAATGGAAGCCACTGCCAAAAAGCGGGGATTGAGGCTCTGTGTGCTTACAATCAGGGATGCTATGAAGAATAATCCACAGAGCTGTTGTGCTACAAACAATGATCAACGAAGCAGATTATCTATGCTGTAATGTATGACTGAAATAATCTTAAAGGCAAATTGTGCTCAGTGTGAATTCAAGAACAGTATTTGTGATGCGCAAACGCTGAATGTAGGCTACCGGAGATCCCATAATACGATATCAAAGTTAAAAAAAAAACATAGCCTCACTGAAATGTACTCCTGAGATACCGTGACAAACAAAATCACATAAATTGTCTCTCAGATCAAACAGCACAATGTAAGGGCTACAAGGACTTGTGTTTATAGCATGCAAGACAAAGCGCGTTTTAAATATTCTATAGATAACTTAAGGAATGTGAAATGCTGCTGGCTGCCAAGCTATGGAGTTCTGCAGTCATAAAGACTTTGATTTCGCTCCATTCCACTCCTAAATCTTCAGAGCTTAGAGGGATAAAAGTAAACATTTTGAGGCAATATTTGAACGGAAATGACTTACGCACAACTCCTGAAGCCTGTATAAATTCTTGCTTCGGCCTGCAAGAATTGCAGCTTGAGAGACAAATCTTAAAATCCTATGAGTACCTTCAGTCTACTCTCAGAGGAATGTAAATGGGGCATTCAATGTGCTGCAGCATCTCCACGACCGTTTTCCAACCCATAAAGAGTTGTAACAGTCATATATCACAGGTCTGTCGAATTCACCTCAGAGTGGCATTCACCCCTTTAGTTTTGAATTTCTTCCATGCATTTTTGTGGTGTGGTGTAAGATACCAGCAGTGTTGTGACAGTCATTCTTTCTTTTTTTTAAACCAAATCATAGAGACCGTTGCTCAGTTGGTGTTGTCATACTGTCATTACAGTGAAAAAAAAAATGCACCTAACTGAGTTTAGTGCCATGAACCAGGGGTGAAGTGAGGAAAATGTATGGAAACTTCTATTTGCCTTTTGGGGATTTTGAGGAAAAAGTAAAAGTAATATCATGTCTAGACTTAGACATGACACAGACAAGTACAGACAGACATTTAACAGAGGACTTGCCAGAAAAACACAAAATAAGTGACACAGAAAATGCAACAGAATTGAATGTGCATCTCTCTGACATAGTCTTAACAAAAACTGTGTATTTCCAGTTTCACTTCTGGTATTCATGGTAAGGCTGGCATTTGGAAGTCTCTTATTTGATGAGAAACATTGTTTAGTCTTTTTTTTCTGTCATCTGAATGGGTTTGTGCTTGGTGAAAGCCAGAGCATTCTGTCAACCCACACTGATTGTTATTAACTGTTGGAGATGTAAACAGCCATTGCATGGGTTCAGGGACTCTGAAAATTGTTCTGTACTGTAGCATAAATTTGAGGAGAACGAAACCATTTCAGGCAATTACACAGTGGTGCAAACAGTCAAATATCTTCCATGGCCTTCCCAGTCACCAGATCTTAACATCACTCAAACGTTTATGAGGAATTCTGAATTATGGGGTGAAAAATAGATTCTATCTTCTTCGTTCCTCAAAGTCTGCCTTTTTAATGAACAGTCCACGATCATATAAGGCAGTTCAAAACCTGTGTAACTTTAATCCAGGAAGAACCAAAGCTGTTCTGAAGGTTTAGGGTGGCTGAGAAGAATTAGTTATTCTTCGGAGTGGGATTAAGTACTATATGGTGTTTCCATCATTTTGTTTCGTGCATTTCTATTATTATATTTACACATTGGAGTTAGCTCACACATGCTATAATTCAGTTTAAGAGAGAGACCATTTTGTGGGGTACCTATATGTGTAATTGAAAACAAAACTAAAAGACTTCTGTTACAGCCAAGAGCGGATTTCCCTTAGTCATATCGTTTTTCTGGTCAGGAGGAAACAGCGTTCTACCTTAAGCAGCACAAGAACCACTTACATGGGTATATCAAAACAAAGTAATTAAAAAACAAAAAACAGTAATTAGGGTGTAAGTACTACAAACAGGCTGATAACAGGTTGCGTAGCGAATGTACTGAGTACTTAGTCAAACACACCAAAGGCTGGCAGAGCAGCAGGAGGGGCTGAGACAGGAAGGCCAAGGGGAAGACAGAGTTTGTGTATGATTTAGGGCTAACTGATGATAACTTGCCATAGCTGTTATCACCAGAGCCAAGCAGAGCTAATTACACCAACTTTATTCACATCCTACTGTGGACTGAAAATGTCCTGCAAACAATATTGTAAGCACACAAAATAAACACAAGGTGGCAGGAGACATTCATGAATGCAGGGATTTTTGTCTGTCTATCTTGAAGAAAGATAGTGAAAGAATTCAGCAGATTGTCCCAAAACTATCACGTAAGCATAAGAAAAAATTAAAATATTTCTTTAAAAAAAAATGAACGATCAAAATAAAAGATCAAACTACGATACGAACATTAAACAATACAGACTGAGCATCCCTTGATCGATGTGTGGATTTGGCTTTAAGAACACAGTCATCCAAACCCATCTTCAAAGCCTCGTCTGTCATACTAATGATGATGAATCACTGCACAAAAAGACAGAGTGAATAAGACTTACTGTGAAGGACCAAAGGCTTCAGCACAAACAGAGTTTAATTCATATCTGGTGGTCTGCCTCCAGAAATACCCGTAGTCAATAAGTTCAGCTGCTCCAGGGGAACCAGTGTTCCTTCAGCCTGGAATAGCACCAAAATCCCCAAAAATGGGTGTGTACTAATGGCTAAAGTCATTACCCTCAAAGACAGCCTCCTCATTACAGCATTCCTCAGTCCCATCTGATAAGGCTGCATATGGCCTTGTGACTAACTACAAAAGGCTGTTGACTGGGAGATGCCCAGACACAAACAGAATGCCCAGAGTGCTGCAGACATGACAGTTCATCAGGCTGAGAGAATACTGATGGTATGCAGGGCATCAGTTACGACTAGTGTGAAGACAATGTGACGAAATGAGGATTAAGATACTTCAAAATACGCTGCAGGGTGAAGAAGACCGAAATGGAGCAATAAGAAATCCCCAACCTAAAATCAGTGAAAAAAGACAATGACCATATGAGTGGAGAGAAAGTGTGGATGGTGACATCATCTGAAATGCTATGGGAGAGCAAAAAGATTTTTAAAAAGTTGTTAATAGTATTCCTGTTTCAGAAATGCTACATGGATCAGAAATATGTAATAAAAACAGATTTTAACAGAGGATGCTGAAATATTTCCTTAATTTTGAATGAATGCATCAGTAAAGTAAAAACCGCCAATTTAAAGTTGGTTGAAAAAGGGAGACTTGTTCTGCACCAAAACTGATCCATCCTTACTGACATAATACACTGATTCATTTAACAGATGGTCAGCCTTGTATTACACAGTCGCCATTATTTTCAACAACTCCACAGTAAGGTCCTTCCAGTATTTTCACATTAACATGAACACAAATGATGCACTGTCCATGCCACTTAGTGTTATTATGCTTCAATTTCCTGAGACTGGTTTAGGTGAATAACAAGTAAAACACGTAGCAATGATAAATGATAGAGGAAGGAAGAAAAAAGTGCCCATTTTCGGACTTTGTGGACTGTGGTCTGACACAAACTGGTCAGCAAAGGTGCTTTTGCATCAGTGACTAAGTCACACACTATATTAACCGCTTATACACAGTTGAGTTCCTCCAGACATTCAAGTCTTGCTGAGCTGGTCATCATTCTGTCAATTATTAGAGAATTAAAAAAAAAAAAAAAAAAAAAAAAGCAAACCACATCAATAACGTTGTGTCCAGAGTTTATATTCAAACCTGGCAGTGATGGAGTTGAGCTCTGGCACCAAGCAGACTTAGCAGCCCCAGGCATCCTGGTGGGGATGTTTTTTGGGATCAGCGAGTTAATGTATCCAGGTGCCAAACACTGAGGGACCAAAAACTAATGATAAATACAGCTCCAGGCAGTACTGAGCAGGACTAAGCCAAATGATTTTCCCTTCTGTAAGGAGTGGACAAAAAAATAACAAAATGAGAAGATCACACACACCTCAAGCTACATGTCTCATGTTCACCCTTAAATAAGGACACAAAGAACATACATGTTGTTGTTGAAATGAGCTGTGCTGAATTCCCTACAGTCAGACTCGTTAATCAGATCTCAACATGTTCATGAGCTCTGAATAACATATTCATTGATTCGACACATCCTTCACTTTGTACTATGCAGCAGTCCATTTAGTAACTTTCACTGTGAAGAAATATCCGTCTCATGGAGAGATGAAAAAATGAAAAAATCAGTTAAAATGATACAAATCAAACACACTCCACTGTGCTTGTCGCTGGGGATGACTCTTCACATTCTTGGTGTATGAAAACAAAACTAAGACTTAACGCATTTCTGCGCTGTACCTTGCACCACTAGCGTGTCATTATAAATACATGTTGCCATAAATGTGATAGCTGTATTGATTTAATAATGAAGTGCAAGGTTTTTTGGCACTTTGAAAGCATGTGGCAGAATCTTAACATCAATTCAAATATCATCTTATGAGTGTTTTCAGGTTTTAATAACAATCACTCTAACTAATGTTCAAAAATCTTATTGGAGGCAAAATGAAAGGACAGACATAACTGTCACGTAATACTAATTGCATGCAAAAAAAAGCCAAAGACATCCGTAATAGATTTTTGTAATTGATAAATCTGTAATCCTCATAATAGGATCAAGAGATGATGAATACGTGTTAAGTTTTAATCTGAGCAGCCTCTGCATTTTACTATTGCAAAGCTGTCCTTAATCATCACAGACACAGCAGAAGACAGTCTCGCTCAGCACTTTTTGTCTTTCTTTTGAGTGAAATATATCTAGTCTTTGGAAAATACGACAGATAAATTTTTAGGTCTGATCAACTCATTCAAACGTAATGATTACAATATCAGGACACACCGAGAAAAAATATTTTAAGAAGTGTTTTTGATCACTGAGAATAAATCCATCCAGAATGTTATGTCTGAATTGGACCTGACATCATTAACATGTCAATTTTTAATGTATTATAGCAGATAGGATGGGCAAAAGCTGCTCTTTAAACCAAATTATTTTGCATCATTTAGCATCTGAGTTCTAAAGTAGCAGCCACTTTGCAAGGAGTGCCAAGCACATCATAGTCTCCACTTTCGCTTTTATTTTTTTTTTATTTCTAATCCATTAATCATGTCAAAAGGCTGTAAATGTAAGACGGCAGAGCATGAGGGAAAAGTCAAAGAAAAGGACTGATCTACTTTTTTTCCAATTCCTCTGAAAGAGGTGCTCTGGATGATTTAATAATGTCTGAGTTTCAAGTATACCAAGACAGAAAGACAGTGTGGTCAGCATTTCAATTATCTTTTAGAAAAACAAAATAATAATAACAATAATAAAAATAAATAAATAATGATGGCTGTCAGTTGTCTCTCGAGCAATTCAAGGTTATGGACCTATGCTGTTTCCTAAGAGGCAGCAAATGGCCATCCGGGCCTGCATGGACGAGAAGGCAGAGAATGACGGCAGTGAGTGCGGATGATAAAGCAGATAGAGGGTCCGACAGGAGTGTGATGGACAGTCTTCAATAGAGAGGAGAGGCAAACACTGACTCTGTCAGCCAGGCCTGAATACCACAGATAGCTGCTAAATCCAGGCCTGCATAATTCACTCACGCACCGCCTAACGGATTTGCCTTTCGCCCTGACTGACTATGCCTGTGGGTTAACAACTCCATTACTGAGTGAAATCTGCAACAGGCCAGTTTTATCTTTTCAGTTTTAGGGGTTATTTTCATACTAAGGGAAATCTGTGCACGTGATTCAATGGGAAATATTGTAATGTACTTTAGTGTATAGATTAAAAACAAACACACACAAACAAACAAAAAAAACCACCTTTGTAAAGCAGATATGTAAACATAACAACACACAGCACATCTTTAAAACAACTACTAATGCAAGAAAGTTTCGATCAAGATACCAGTAGATGCAATGAAGCAAGAGGTTAAAATAATTTTCTAAAGCTGAAATATTGTCAAACAAAGGTTAGGTGAAGGAAGATAGGCCCAGAGAAACATCAAAATCCACCTTTTAAGTCTAAATCCCAGGCCATTTCAACTTTTAGAAACCGAAAGCCCCATCCTCTGAACTAAGCAGAACTACAAAAGACCTCCATTCTTCACTCAATCATCCTGCAGCCTGTGCTGTGGAAGGGCACCTGGCCCGCAGGGTGACCTGAAAGATTTAGCAGAGATTTCCAAGGTTCAGACGGGAGAGGGACCTCATCAGAGGAGCTGCCCGCCCCAGCCGAGCTGATGCAGACATTGCCAAGTCTCTCAGGATGTGGTCAGAATTTTAACAGAGCGTATCAAGGTGAGAGATGAATGAAAGATTCTGTGGCATGAATCTTTGAAAGAGAGACATGCAAGAGATTCTGGGTCTCCGTCCATTTCAGTTTGTCTATATTTACTGTTAATCACAATGAAGCAAATACGTCACCCCAATGATGCTAGTAGTGACATTTCACAGTGACATTTCAGAATGAAAACATAGATCTCTCATTCTATGAAATGGGTTTTCCTTGCAAACACAGTAGGTGGGAACACCATTTTAAGACGGGATATTAAATCAGACTAGAAACACTAAAGTGTAATCGCACGCCACATGTGCTCAGACAACAGTGTGTGCAGAAGTCCCACAGACAGAAAATGTATATTTACTGTACCTGTCAGCTGAGCTCCTGATCAAGAGTTGATCTCATATCCTTTCCCCCCCATTCAATTATATGGCCTTTATTTCACACAGTCAAGAATGAATAACTTTTTTTTACCTTTACTTTGATAGATCAGGTGTATTGTAAAATAACACATAGACACGTCATGGTCGTGTTATGAATTCAGCCGACTGTTTGCGTCCTTAGCTTATGCCCACAGTTAATTTATTCATTCTAATAACACAATACATCAGAGCGAGGAGAATGCACAGCTCACAGTTTAGTGATTACTCCTCAGGAAAAAAAAAAAAATTGTCCTAAATTCCAAGCTTGACAATTGCCTCTGGTTGTTGCTCACTGTTTTGGGAAAAGAAGTGAAAATGAAGGCAGTTATTTGGGATATTGTCTCGAAATTGGGCTCTTAAGACAGAGAGATTTCGAGGGTGAGAGAGAACAGTGGATTACAGGAGAGATGCCCCTGAACCTGTAATGTGTTGGTTTTGATATTCAGCTAAGACATATTTTACGTTCATTTAAAACACTGATAAAAAAAAAATGCTGCATGCCATGCAACCTAATCTTTTTGACAATAAAATATGAATGAAGTCAGATAGAAACGTGCTTCTAATCCACATGTGTCAAAATCCGGTCCTGGAGCGCCAGGGTCTTGCCGGTGTTTTCACCTCTTAGTTACCTGTTGATTTTCACCTTGAAAACAGGTGTGCATGCTCCTAAGCCAATCAGAGATTGTATTTAGTTGGTCGACAAGAAGAGCAGCGGGACCACAGCCCCCCAGGATTGGATTTTGACACCCTTGCTCTAATCCAACCTTGTACAGAAGAATGCGTCAAAAACTAACACTGGCCAGTTGTAACAATGATCATTTCTAGAGTTCCATGGCAGCTGCTGCAGTTCTATGTTTCTGTTATATATTCACGCTCTCACAGTGAGGACTGTGGGAATGTTAAAAGTGTAGCCAGGAGCTTTGACATTCATCATGGCCCCTTCTGCTGGTATCAGAAATAAATTTTGTTCATGTTTGATGAATGGCCTGCTGTCAAAATTTGATGAGCCAAAAGATTTTATTTAAAAATCCCAGACTGTCAAATCAACATACATTCTAACATCACGTTATAATCTGTATCTTTAGCTTAACACATGGTAACTTAATATATGCACAATATAAAAAGCTGTTTCATTTGTAAATCAGTGACCAGAAAACATTGTTAAATTACATTTGTAAGCAATGAAGTTATAACAGTAGCCATGTTTTCTCAAATTACACTAAACTGTGAAGAATTAATGTTGTTTGCACACAATTGGAGTCACTCCTAGTTTTGTATTTAGTTGCATGCACCTGTTGTGGTACAATGGTAAATTTATTCCTGCACATTTGGTCTAAATGTTTGGTATGTCATAAAAACACAGTTACACAGCTTACTGACAGCAGAGGTACGAATGTTGGACACACAAAAGCATTAATCTTATTCTAACAATCGTTTCATAACTAAGCAAAAACAGAAGTGTGTTCTGTCTTATCTTGTCTTACCCCTCTTGCTGCTATGAAGCTGTTCATCTTATTGTTCAGTGAAGCCTCACAACCTGGTGAGTTTAGCAATCTGTGAAAGGCAAAGCTTTTACTATGGCTCTGTGACTTGACGAGAGAAATCATCATCAAAGTTGCCGTCCAGGCAGCATTATGATTGACTGTTATGTCCCGGGCGCTTCTCCTCTGGTATTGTCCTCTCCACACCTCAGCAGGCACCCGGGCTGAACTCCCTCTGTACATGTCACTGGGGTAAATTAGCGTCCTGCCACTGGCCGACTATAGATCCAATGTCTACTGAACTGTGGAATGCAATATGTGATTCAGAAAAACATGCTTCCAAGTTGGTGTTTTATTCATCACCGCGTCCAGCTTCTTTTTTTAAAAAATGTGTTCGTACTTCTTTTTTTTTTCTTTTTCTTTTTGCTCCTTTTGGAAAAGCCACACAAAAATATTTCCCTCTAGTGCATTTCAACACCAGAATTAATTCGTGGTGTGATGCCTCAGAAGACAGATGTTGTTTTTATACAACTCTCCCCACCACTGTTTTCCTATTTATGTTTTTGGCAAAATGTGCTGTTTCTGAGAGTAGATACAAGCATTGAACAAGCTGACCGCAGTGGAATTTAAACATTAGCTAGTAAGGGTTTGATCATGAACAAACTCTATTTCACCTAGTTGATGGTTACCACAAAAAAGTAGCCTAATTTTCATTAACTTAAATGACGATAATGATCAGTTTAAGCGACTGACACTGGGTGTCACATATGAAATTAATAAAAGACATTTTCAGAAAAGCAGAAAGGTTAAGTCAGGACTGTTACGTTAAAAAGAAGAATATATGCTGTCTGGGAGGTTTTACAAAACAAACAACCAAAAAAAAAGTCTAACAGAATTTTCCAAAATTTTAGTACATTTACATATAAGGACATAAAAGTATAAATGAAAGAGACAGAAAGAAATCCCACGGGCAGAAACATATTTACCACTTCCCCTCAACTGGAAAAAGAAGGTAGAAAAACTCTGGGGATCACCGTAGAAGGTCCTTGAGAATTGATTGTCAGCCAAAGCAGTGCAGCGGTGATAAATGGACGTGACTTTGTGTGCGCGCACGCGTGTTGTTTTCTGACTGATGTGTTTTTCCTACAGCTTTCATCTGTCCACTGCTTGAGGCATTCACTGGCCTCCTAGAGCTCTGTGAAGGAGTGCTTAAGACAGAATGAGAATGAGAGCCGCTGATTTTCTCCATCAGTCATACTGCAAATGCACATGAGACCACACAATGAAGACCAGCTAAGTACATATCAGACTATTCATCATCCGTTCACCACTATTCAAGTCTTCATGTGCGTGTCAGGTAGACTTGGGTTGGAGGGAACGGTCTGAGTTTGCATTAAACTTCATTTTGTGGAGACACTTCACAAAAACAACCAAAGAGCTTCTCATTACCACTTTAACACACACACACACACACATTCACACACACATTCAGGAAGATATCTTCGTGTAACCATGGTTACAGTTTACATGAAAGTAAAGAGATTGGGTAAAGAGCACTTGTTACAGTTATTTTGATAATGCAACATGAAAAGACAGAGATTATCAGTACACAGCTCATTTGCGTTCAGTGAAAAACCTTAACAGAACAAAGAGAGGAAACACTTGTAAACTGAAGGGGCTTACTAATGAGACCTAATGAGACAAAGATTTAATTAGCTGTGGAGATGGGTATCATTCATACACAACAAATATTTTAATTAAACAAGAGCAATGTGGATTTGAAGTCCAAGGTCCTGAACACTGAAGTACAGCTTGAACATCATACAATGAGAGCTCCCACCCACTATGAGTAGACTATATTTACACATTCTCTCTCTTTCTGTCTCTCTCTCTCTTTCTTTCTCCCTTACTGTCTCTTTCTCTCTCTCTCTCTCACGCGGGCGCGCGCACACACACACACACACACACACACACACGCCAGTGACCCAATAAATAAAACACATTTTGAACCTCGGTCAAAACAAACCGAACAGCTGCACAGTGGCTAGTAAAAGAACTGCGCCACAATTTGTGGAGGACTATTGTCATTAACACTTTTACACAAAGCGTGTAACCCCGACCTATACCTTGAAAACTGAGTTTCATCACAACCTATTTCCAAATGATAACTTACATACATCTCAAAATACAGCATTCATATAAAAAAATATATATTTTTAAAATAATTTTAAATACTTCATCTATCCGCACTTGAGCCAAGGTATCAACTACTGAGAACAACAGTGAATATTCAGCATTCTGCATTTTTCCTGTTTGTCAAAGCTTGATTGATTAATACAAACCTGTCTTGTTTTTTGAATAAATCACGGTTGCATACATCATTACTTGACAGGTATCGCTGTCAAAATGATTTCTTCAAAGTCACTGAAATAAGTAGCCCCGACACACCTTGCCTCATCCACACCTTATTATTTGCAGGTGTTCTAATGTAAACAAATACAAGAGTGACATTCTGCTATTTAAAGCTATTTTCATTTCACTGTGATGTATCACTCACTGGCTTAAAATAACTCAAGGTTATGACCTACATTCTTGGTTGCGGCATGTAGCACATTCTCTGCATATAAAAGTATAGGATTTTGACTTTGATGTTTCTTTGATATCTCGATACTGCTTTCCTATATACAGCACACATAAAGCTTTTCACAAATATAAGCTTCCCTCCACAACTTTCCACTGTTCTCCTGCCAAATGGCTGTGTTTGCTGTAAATTTGGATGTTTGAGCATTGTTTGCATTCCTGCAGAGACCGAGACCATTCCAAATATTGTCACAGAATACTAATAACATGCTAATCCACTTTATTACGCCATGCCTTTTATTTCTCCCTCCAACTATATTTGGATCACTTACTTGTTGTCCTGATTCGGAGGAGTCCTCATCAACCTGTGGGCGGCATGCTGCCACAATGACAAGAAACGAGGATGGATCGAGGTGTCCGTAATCCTGGGGCTCTGCTTAAATTACCACTTTTATTTGCCTCAAATCAGATATTTGAACTCTGAACTTAACCACGAGGAGAAAAAAACGTATTTAATCGATATTTACGGACAACTGCTAAGGCTCACGGGCGTGTGGTAACGGGGTGGGAAGGAGTAGAGTCTGAGGGAAATTTTGGAGAAAGAGAACCGGTAGAACCGCTATAAATAAATTTATAGCAGTTTCACTGTCTCAGACGTGCAACAAAAGAAGAAGAAGAAGTGGAAAAAGTTCAATAGTCATATCCACATAAATTCATATCAACATAAATGCGAGTGATATATTCTCCTGGGGGCATACATAAAACAAGGTAACACATAAAGTTTGTAATGCATATCAGTTATGAGGAGGCTTCTTGCGCGCCATTTTTCCATAGTGCACAAGAGCATACACAAATACAGGTTAACTGGCTGATGGTCTTACCTAGAATGACTCACAAATAATATTATGTACATGTTAGAGGTCACACACCTCTAGGCCAACCATGCAGTTATGTGCCTTATTCAAGGACAAATGGATGCCCTTGAATAAGACCTGTATTCTGTCACTGAGAGGTCATGTCCTAGGTTTGAACTTTCAATTCTCCAAAAAGTCCATTCACGTCGTTTACCATTACACTATTGTCTCTCACTAGGAGGAAATGTTCTAGTCATCTTTTTTCTCTTCATTAGGAGAAAAATTGGCAAAAAAGAGAAAAACTTCAGCTTCCAATCAATAGCTGCATCTTTAGTTTGCAGAGGTCAATACTTGTATATGGAATAATTTTGGCAGGAGCGATGGCGTTATGCATTGCTATTTGCACAGTAAAACTATGCTACACAAGTCCAACCTGTGAGTGGGGAAAAGCAATGATCCATCGTGAGAGCACACAGAATGGGATCACCACAAATAGTGATTTTATTTATACATATTCTAAAACCATAAGCACGTTAAATGAGGTACAAACAGTATATCGTGCATTAATTAAACAAGGTGGCAATAAATGACAGACACCAAAAGGGAAGGCTCAAACAAAGCACAGATCAATCCCTCAAGAAAGTCGAGAGAAAGTCAAATAAAAAACCTTACATATAGAGGGTAGGCTTCAGCACAAACACACATGAAAAAAAAAACTCTTCAAGCTGAAAAAATCAACGAAAACTAGGCCTACAGTTTGCTCATGTTTTAAAATCCTCACGAATTAAAACGCTGCTTCTTTACACAAAACAGGATGCTAGAAAGAAAATATATTTTTAAAATAACGACCCAAGCAACATAAAACAAGCTCCCATAAAACAATACAAATGATAAAATACAGAGCCCAAGGACGAGCTTTAAATCCCAGAAGGCGTGTTGAGCATGGGGGACTGAGAAAAGCAGCAGCACAATTTAAAACAAACATTCCTTTTTTTCTTTTTCAGCTCACGAAACATTCACAAATCACTGCACTAGATTGAATTGTGATGCTCAATATCTAAAAACTCTCAAACTTCGCCCCCTCTAGCATAAATATTATACTACATATATCATACTCCCTTCAACTACTCCCTTTTGAAAAACAAACAAACAAAAAAAAAAAACATCTTGCTGACTTGCAAGATTACAAGTTGTTCAATGTTCAATGTAATGCAACATGGAGACCACATGGTGGACAGAGAAGCAAAAGCTCGGCTTAAAGACTGTAGACCCTGAGCGGTGCACATGGCCTTGCTTTATGACAGTGACCTCACCTCAACTCATTAGGGCTGACTGCAGCTCATCCTGAGATTAAGCTGCCAATACATTTTGATTACATCAATAGGACATTTCCCTTTGAGGTGACGTAGCCACATGATCCATAGGTTCTTCCTCGTTTCTGATCCCAAAGCTTATGAGGCAGCACATACAAAATACAGAGGCTTGGAGTAATGTTGGAATGCCAAAAAGTATTTAAAAAAAGAATCCAAGTGTGCATGAATGTAGAGCAATCCTCAGAGAAAAAAAGATCATTTAATACCAACTACCTGCCAAAATTCAAATACGTGACGATTTCCTCGTGGTTTAACTGAGAAAGATAACGAGATTTGAAGAGGGGAAAACAAACAGTGCTCCTTGCTTGTCATTTGGATATGGTAATTACATAGAATGAGCAAATTGCTTCCATTCCATTTCAGCTGAGTGCGATTATCAGTGTTTTTTTTTTTTCCTTCGCACAAATGATCAGAGTAATTAATTGCAACATCCCAAATAAGACATCATCTTTCATAATACATTATAACAGGGAAACAGATAAAATTCTGATTATGTGGCCATTATATTGAAACATAAATCACACATGGTACACTTTAAACACAAACATTCTTTTAGCATTTATCAGCATAAAAAGACATTTAAAGCCTGGGAAGCTTATATTCATTCTGTTACCAGTACAAAGAGTTCTGAACAATCTCAGCACCACGACTTCACTGATTATTCACTTGGACAGAGGAGTACACTTCAAAGAAACCAGTGGAGTGAAGAACTAATTCTATTTTTATATTACTCCCAGTAGTTGTTCAGTCAAGAGACAATACTGAAAGCATGTTTAAAAGTTTATATCAGTAATTCCCTCATCCACCCAATGGACATGTTCATTTGCATCAGTGTCATTGATTTCTTGTGTTCTACTATTCCTTCCAAACATCAGTTAGAGTAAAAGTCGTCTGGGTTTCTTCACCTGCCTAAACTGAACCTCTGTGATACCATAAAGATTTACATGATCACAGGTAACTGTGTGTTGCAAATTAGGAGAAAAAGCAGAAAAAAAATCAAGAAAAAAGAGAGGTGTTTATGCAGGATGTTTACCCAAATATCTACACATATGGACAAGTACTGCCATTCCAGACAACTCTAAAAAGTACAGCTCCTAACACTCTACACATATGGACAAGTACTGCCATTCCAGACAACTCTAAAAAGCACAGCTCTTAACACTCTACACATATGGACAAGTACTGCCATTCCAGACAACTCTAAAAAGCACAGCTCTTAACACTCTACACATATGGACAAGTACTGCCATTCCAGACAGCTCTAAAAAGTACAGCTCTTAACACTCTACACATATGGACAAGTACTGCCATTCCAGACAACTCTAAAAAGTACAGCTCTTAAAACTCTACACATATGGACAAGTACTGCCATTCCAGACAGCTCTAAAAAGTACAGCTCTTAAGACTCAGTTGCAATAACAAAAATATTTGTTGTTTGTTATTTTACACCACTGAAATCCGTACACATAACAAATGGGCAAGCATATTATGCAAACAGGTAAGACTACAGTGAATCCACATCAGCTTGTGCCTACACTTAATTACAGAGCCTTATTAATGGTAATGCAGATCCCATTAAACATAGACTTAATTGCCATCAGAATATGTAATAATGGTAAGCATTCAAATTAGACTGAAAATGGACCTGAATAATGGAGAGACAATAATAGCTCTGTATTCTCTGCCTTAATCAGTGCACTTTGTACTGGATTCAAGTCCAATGAAGAGAGTCAGATTTTAGCATTACTTATGATATTAGCACGCATGAATAATAAAGCTTTTCAAAGATCCTTGCTCGAGTAATTGGTTCAGCACTTAAGTGAAAAATTCACATGCAGTAAATCTCGTCTTAAACATATAACACGGAAATCCAGAACATACATGACACAGCTGTTGCAGCAGTATCACTCCCCCAGATCCTGCTTGAGTCTCGTAGTGCAAACAACGCGTTCTCTGTATCCGCTCTTAAATCTTAAATCTACGAAGACCATGGCGCGCAGCAGGAGACATTAAATTTGTGTGAAGGCTTCAGTATGCTGGAGCAGTGCCCTGAGGTGACAGCATTGCTTTTGACTGATGTGTGGATCAATAAAGCCAGACTCTCTATTCTAATACATGAGCTGCCATATCATCACGATGTTTCTTTTGCCAGACACATCCACGTGTTTCATTCTGTAACTAAGGCATCTCAATGATACCATCATTTACTTTAAACGCAAGCGTTTCTAATCAAATATGCGATATAATCTGTTAATAATTATGGGGGCAATTTTCTGTGACATTTGATAATCTGATTATAAAGACACATTCTGTTCTTGTCATATGGAATCAGCGGAGCAGATGAAGAGAGAGGTGTTTGCATCCTTTATCACTGTGGTACTATCGACAAGAGCTCTTTGTTTTGTTGTTGTTTAATAGTGAATCCGATGGATTTCTGGATGATTATGAAAGTTTTCATAAAGTAGTTCATTATCGTCATTAAAGAGCTACAAATCTCTCAGTCACAGGTTGTTACACAGGAATACACTGTCTGATGATCAGGGGTTGCACAATTAGAATGCCGTCTACGTTGGCAGAGATGGGTCACGTACACGGAAAGGAGGCAGATAGAAGGGTTTTGTGCTTTTCAGAGAGAGAGAAAGAGAGAGAGAGAGAAAGAGAGAGAGAGTATGTGTGTATGTGTATGCATGAAAGAAGAAAAGAGAGAGAGAGAGAGAGAAGTTCTGAGAGTGGTTCTTATCCAGGTTGGAAGAGTTGAGCAGCATACTCTAAAATTTCATTAAGGAAATTACCCAAGGGGCATATGACAGATTAAACGGCCAGGGTCAAACAAGAGGCTCCAACCCCCATCCCCTCACCCCCTCACCCCTCACCCACCCACCCCAGTCACTTAAAACTGTAATTCTTATTACTACACACCTTTGGGTTAGCATTGCTGAAATTTTACTAAAATTTCATCTAATTAAACTATTTCAGGAAACTGAAATTAACAAATATGAGATTAAAAAAATATAAATTATGGGTATTGTAATAAAACTAGAGCTGTCAGTGCAGTGAAAGTCTCACAGAAGGAAAACATGGAATTAGAGGCGGTCTAAAAACTTTCTCTAACTCAAACCACCATTATTCTGGGTTCTCCCGCATCACCTCAATACAAGACTTCACGAATGCTGTATTTGCCATTTTCTCATCACGCAACAAAAGTGCTAGCAGCACAAATGGTCATTTATTATGTAGAGTGTTTGCCTTTGAACCATTCGGATTCAAAGCACACTGTTTTTTAATGACAGCTAAATTGGGAACTATAATGCAAGGCAGTCTCACTGTCCTTATGGGACCCGACTGCATCACACAGTTCACATTTAATGAGACATGGCGCTGCCCTTATCTGTGTAAGCATTGAATCATTCAGGGTACTTTTTTTTTTTTTTTTTTTTAAATCGAAGTTTGAATCATTCACAGTACTTATTTAATTCAAGGTTGACAGCTGACATGAAAATGACTGTGAATGTATATATGATTCAGCCCCCCCACCCCACTCCACACCAACTCCCTTCACTAATATTAGAAGCCTTCCTTAAAAAAATATATATATATATATATACCTCAGACTAAGTTCGGAGAGTGTAAGGCAAATTCTCATAAAAAAAAACTCTTACTTTTGGATTCGTCACTCAAGCATTACTGATGCACAATGAAGACTGAAGACCCAAAAAGAGATTTTGAAAAACACAGTGTCCATGAGTGAGTCTAAAAAACAGAACTCTATCTAGCAAAACATTTTGACTGGAATAAATCTTTTACCTCTCTATTCTAATCAGATGTAACATCTTAAATTACAGGTGAATATTATTTTCCATGCATATCTTTTTATTGCAGTACTTTGATGAACTGACTTTGATCCGCTAATCTATTTATCTTGTATATATTTCTTTTTGATAATACAAAACACACTGTATGTCTGACAAGCAATGTTATTTTAGAGCCTCAGGGGAAGTAATGAGCGCTGATTTGATTGATTTAAGCCATTATGAATTCAGTTTCGCCTATATACGTTTATGGGGTAACAGAGAAGTGGATGTTTTCAGTCAGGAGCGTGAATACACCAGAAAACTCCGCAGTTACCATTACATCACGCTAAGAAAGAAGCAGCAAATCACTGCTCTGAACTACCCACAGACTTTGTGTCAATAACATCGGTGAATATCCCGAGGAAACATCCTAAGAGGACCTCCATAGAGATAACATAACTATGTTCCATAAACATAGACATAGTAAATAATTAGACTGTAAGAAATTCTCTGATGTTTTATCCTTGTTTATATTTTTGCTTAGAAATTTAAAGCAAACAAAACCAGGAAAAGGAACAAAACATGCAACAGCCTTTTCTCGCTGCATGTGCTATGTAAATATTTATCCGACATGAGCCACTGACACTGAAATCCTGTGATTTCCAAGAATGTTCTGAGAGGAATTCAGACTGCTCTCTCCTCAGATGAATGAGCAGTAGTTCACTCTAATTTAGCTGCCTTGAGGATCATGCTGCTATTGCACTGCAATACTGGAGCATGTAGACAAATAAGCAAAAGCGAATATCCAGCCAAGCATAAACAATAACAGAAATCACACCGACTAGTTCAGCAAGATGAGTGTGTGTGTATGTAAGAGACAAAGAGGTTGGGAGGAGGGGGCGGGGGGGGGGGGGGGGGGGGGGGGGGGGGGGTGGGGGGAGTGTAAAGCTCAGAAGCTCAGAGAGAGTGAGAGGAAACATAGACAAGAGACATGGACAAGTCAGAAAGACAAGACCCATCAAACAGGGAAAACGACATTAAAAAAAGAGAGAGAGAGAGGAAAAAAAAAAAAAAACAGGCAAGAAGAAACGCATGGTAGAAAACACTAAGACATTTCGTTTCAGGCCTGCATCACTGATATTATCAGTAGAAAGGCGCTGCAAAAAGGTAACTTAGATATTGTCAGAGATGTCAGCCATTTGACAACAGGCTGTCAGCCAGGACTCTCTCTCTCTCAGCAATTCAGTGAGGTTAAACAAGGACACGGCTCCTCGTTCCGTCCTAGAGAAAACTCTATTACTACTGAAAATGCTGGAGATGGCTTTTAATCCAGCTGCTGACATGGCCTGACATGACGATCTCATCCAGCATGGCTAAGATCACTAACAGCCTCGTAATGAGCTCAGTGCATAACCTTGAAAGTTTGTGCGAAAGGAAAGAGCTAAAACTGTGACAGATACAGAGAAACAGAAATGCACTCTAATCGGTGCAGCCTGACAAGTCACATATGCTCACAACCAAATTAAATGAGTGGTGCTAAAAAAGGAAACGATCTGTTTAAAGGAAGAATAAAGCACATGGTTCAGTTTGTTTCATACTCATATAAAAACAGACTTTGTCATTTTATTTTAGTCCTTGGCCCTCTTCTATTCTCTATTTACATGCTCCCTTTGGGTGACATTATTCGTAGTTACAACATTAACTTCCATTGTTATGCTGATGATACTCAGATTTTCTTACCTATCCAGCACAATGACCGCTCTGAATTGGCTAACCTTGAGGCATGTCTTTGTGCTATTAAGGGTTGGATGTCTTCAAATTTCCTGATGCTTAACGCAGGCAAGACTGAAATGCTGGTCATTGGTCCTACGCATAAGCATCTTTTTAGTGATCTAACTCTAAATTTTGACAACTGCATCATCTCTCAAAACTCTTCAGCTAAGAACCTTGGTGTGATTTTTGACTCTAGTTTCTCGCTAGTCACTCATATCAAGAACACAACCAAAACTGCCTTTTATCACCTCCGTAACACTGCTAAAATTAGGCCCTTTCTAAGTATGGCTGATGCAGAAACCATTGTTCACGCATTCGTCACGTCTCGCCTCGATTACTGCTATGTTCTTTACTCTGGCCTGCCTGCCTCTAGTACCAATAGTCTTCAGCTGGTCCAGAATGCTGCTGCTAGAATTCTGACCCGAATGAAGAAGTTTGATCACATTAGCCCTGTCCTGGTTTCCCTTCATTGGCTCCCAATTATTATTAACATATAAAATTTTACATGGGCTTGCGCCTTCCTACCTGTCTGGCTTAATTACACTCTATAAGCCACCTCGCACCCTGCACTCTCAAGATTCTGGATTATTAGTCATTCCAAGAGTTAAAAAGAAGTCCGCTGTCAACCGAGCCTTTTCCTACCGCTCTCCCTTCCTTTGGAATGGTTTACCTAAAGAAGTTAGAGAAGCAAACTCTCTCAATACCTTTAAAACAAGACTAAAGACTTATCTATTTTCTCGAACTTATGCATGATATAATTTTGATTTGACTTTGTTATAGACATGTAAAGCCCTTTGAGACTATAAATAGTGATATTGGGCTCTAAATAAATATTATTATTATTATTATTATTATTATTATTATTATTATTATTATTATTATTTTTACAGACATATTAGGTTTCATAATGGCTAGCCCCTAAAAAATAAAAAAAAAAATACCAGGGGATGGATGGGCAGTCACAGAGTGGAGCATTCCACGCACAGTTGAAGTGGTCCTTCACTTCGAAATACACTGATAATCTTATGTATTACACTGGCACACTTCTGTCCCTTTGGCATACCAGCAAAGTCTAAGTCTCATGAACTAGAGATAACAGCAATGTTCTTTGTGACAATGATGGAAACCACTGGAGATCATAAATAACAACAATATAATCATATTCTTAATTTGGTTCACTGTCAGAGAGGGAGATTAAAGTTTGTGCTATAACAACAACACTGACTGTTCTGACTCAGAGATATTAATCAAGGTTGGTAATTCATGATTTTTCAAGATTTGGCAAATCAAGATTTTTTGGCATATTTGTTTTAGTATGATTGTTCACAAACAATTACTACAAGCTCCAGATCATATCTGTCGCTCTTGATTTTTTATTTATTTATTTATTTATTTAATGATCCACCATGATTTTGAGGAAATACACAACCATCTCCAAATTAACAGCATACACGGATCATTTACAACCAGATACAACTAAAAACACCAATACTAAAATAACACCAGTGAGATGTATTTTCATTAATTATGTATTCATTGGAATCTACCCAAATTAAACATTTCTTACATTGTTTTAAAACCTCTTTCCAAATCTAATATCGATCAGGACCCATTCCCTTTGCCTTAATTGCTAATGTTAAATGAGACTGAGGAAAACTCAGAGGGATGTTAAACCATTTCTCCTAACAGAATCATTCAAGGACATATATGTCTTTAAGTTTGACTCTGCATTTATGGACTGTTTACTTCTATTCAATTAAAAGTTTTTCAGTGACATTGGTAAGTTCAAAGACTCAACTGGCATTTGCCCAATATTGATTTTTCAGTTATGATAACCCCTTTCTTCTGTGGATTTTAAAAGCGTGATTTAAGTCACTTTCCTATTGGACTGCAGCCCACTGTTAACCTTCCTGCAGAAGCTTCCACGCTCTGGTTAAATGTTCGAGGTTAAAATGTCCTGATACTTGACAGTACCAATCACCACAAGAGCTTCAGCAAAATTCTAAGCAAAGAGCCCCATAACGTTAAAGATCCACCATCACATTTGCGGCACCAATGAGTTGCTGATACGTGTAATCAAATGGTATTATTTTTGTAATTAGAAAGAATATATATATATACACACACACACACACACACACACAAACACAGGCATATATATATGTGTGTGTGTGTGTGTGTGTGTGTGTATTTTTTAAAAAATTTTTTATGGCAAACACCTTATAAATCTTCTTTTGTTGGTTGCTCTTTTGTAGCAACTGTCACAACTAACTTATGACAGTGTGTTCTAAAAGTCCAAGTGTGGTCTACTGATGATCTTCCCACTCATCTGTCCCTCCACAGGGTGGCCTATACCATGGAGAACAGGGCGCCGTTTAAGGGTACTCAGACTCTTTACACTGATATAAGCCTTACAACCAAAAGGACTTCTTTCATCATGATTTTCTTTTATATAAAAGAATGTCCTGTATTGTAGTGTTGATATTCAGAGTCCTGCAGAAAAAAAAAAAATCTCTAATATGTCTCCAGTCACTTCACACACATTCAGTGTCAGAGTACATAACATGGCTAACCTTGATATGAGAGGGTCTGTTGTTTAATAATAATAATAATAATATCTATGGTGAAGCCAGATTTCAGGGTAGTGCGGAGTGGTTTGAGGCACGTTAAACCAAGCTTTTATGAGTATGCGTGAGCTACATTAGAAGTAGTTTTAAGAATCTCAAGTTTAGGTTTAAGGGTCTCAAGTGCTAAAGTTTTTATTATATGTCTTTAAAAAGTGTGTAGAACCAATAACACGATTAGCTGTGGTGTGATAATTTAATACGTGCAAACAATTTAATAAAACTGATTAACATATTGTTCATAAGAACGTGTGAACAGAAATCCTTTTGTATGTGGCAACTGAATGTACAGGAAAAGAAGACCAGGGTGTTCCTAACTCTAACTAGAGTGGAACACAAACTATAGATCCATTCAGCGTTGAACAGCTGGGTGAAGTGGAGAGCTGTCTTCCACCAGGTTGTAAATCTGAACGTGTTTCATCACCGCTCGTCAGCCCAACAGAAATGGATCATACGCTGTCACATAAATAAGAGGCAGGCCGCTCTACTATTCTCCAGCCACATCTCAGTTATAACAGTCACGTAATCGGTAAGGTCACAGCTGTAATCTACAGCGCAGCATTGGCTGACTTTATAGAAAACAGGGTACTCCAAAAAAAAAAAGAAAAAAGAAAAAAGGCCATACTGACTCTGACCATGAGACAAACAGAAATGTGATGATATCGCATTAAAAGAAGTGTTTTAGGTCTCTCATGCTTCACATTTTGCAGAGGCATGCAATGAACTGCGAGCCATTCTCAAGGTTTACAACAGCAGATGGCAGATAGGAAGAGCTCATCTGTACATTCAGACTGACACAGCGGTTTATTTAAGGAGCTGTTTGCTGTCATGGGTGAGTTTCAGTTAAGAGTTCACCCTGTGATCCAGAACGACCAAACTCCAGTTGTCAACAGCTTTGACTGCAAATATTACGAGGACTGGAAGTTGTTTACAGCCTTCCAAAGTTCACACGGGGAGAACAAAATGACATATGACCGTATTTTCAAAGGAATTACTTTTTTTATGAATTCTGACACGAATTAAAATTCTCTCCAGGTCCTGAAGAGAGTGTAGTCTGACACCAAATGTAATGACTTTTTACTATTTTCACACAGACTGAAAATTGCTTTGCAATAATTAAGAGGTGGGTATATTATAATTGTCTATCCTTAAAAACTGCCAAACTGTCATGATTTAAAACAGTATGATACATTTAAAACAGCTGTGCGCTATTATTTAAAGGATATTTAAAGGACATTTGAGATATACACTTTTTTCCCCCTACATCTTCAATGCATCTTATCTGAGTTTCTGCCTAAGAGGTATTTGCACTTTGATGAAAGACCTGTCCACCTAGAAGCCACTGAATTTCACTCCAAAGCTTTTTATCAACAGAACTGTACTAGAACCATTTGACTTGAACCACTTCCCACACACACAGTTACAAAAAACAATACAACCCCAGAGCTTGTCCTTCAAAGCAAAAGATAAACTAAAGAGTAAGGTCAACTAAAGACATTGACAAGCTGGCCCCTCAGATGGACACTGCGCGATTTTCTTATTGGACATCATTGTGCTGGCAGGCAGTGATCAATAACAAGAGGGTAAGAAGGACATCCGTATAGCATTTGTGTCCATACCATTGAAATCTCCCGAAAAAGGAGTGAAAGGTTCAAGTCATTTGGTTGGTTGGTACCATTGACATTATACCAGATGAGCTTCGTCACATTGGCTGAATGACACCTATGATGATATTAGACAGTACTGGTCATTGGTCGATCTTAGAATATCTGTCTGTAGGACCCTAAACAAGATTTAGGACTCATCTAGCCAGACAGAGCTATATAAGTCAAAAATATACATGAAAGATCTCACATGACCAGTGTTGTATTACTAAACAAACTATGTTCTCCTTACGATTGGTGGATTGTAACGATTGGTGGATTGAAGATAGTTTGACAAATCTGTTCAAGTAATATCGGATCTTATTTTTAAATTGATCTTTCAGATGCCTGGCAAACTCTGTTTAGTGCATGATCTTAGAGGTTTACATTTAAGTTTGACTTCATTATTATGTTCATTGCATGATTTCTCTTGAGAAATGTGTCAGATAGCCCACAATAATTGTCAAATAGTTCACCTAATTATACGTTTGATGTCTCTTTACGTAAGGCTTTCTATTTGACTTACTGAGATCCATCTGTGCAGTGGGTTATGGTCTTGTGTTCCTGTTCAGTTGTCTCCTATTTGCTCTTGAGTGAGGGTCATAATAAGAGCGTTATTAAATGCTTCAGGTAGTACAATTCCTTCATAGGATCCGGGGGGAATTGTGTTGCACGTTTATTGAAAGTGTGTGTGTGTGTGTGTAATCAGGCAATCAGGAATAAATATACACATTTCTAATTTCAACCATGCAGAAAGATAAATGATGATAGAAATATAAAAATAACAACCTGAAGTGTTAGAGGTTTGTACAAACAAATTAAATTGAAACAGTGCAGTCACTGTTCTATATTTGAAAACAAACAAAGAAAAAAACATATTCATCATGAAGTGAATTACTATGAAAGGGATGACTCAGCCTTCTCATCCTTATTTCCTTCCAATTCCAGGGCAATCGTGACAGATCAGTTACTGTCCAGGGTGTGCGGGTAATTGAAAATGATCATTAACATAATCAATGTGTATGGGCCCAATGATGACAGTCCCATGTGCTTAGGAAACTTGTTTTCATTGCTAACTTGTAAATTACATGTATCTGAATATCTTAATGTATGTGGATATTTTAACTTAGAAATTTTAACTGTACCGGTCAGCAGGCTCCGATATTTAATATACATCGTACAGGATCAGAATACAATGCTTTCGGAAACAACAAAACTTCTGCAATCCCTGGAAAAGAAAGTATTCTGGTAAGAGGGAATATTTAGGAAGAGGGAGTAATATCTGCCCCTGACCCAGAATGGGAACTCATGTCTGGCATTTGCATTAAAAATGATGATGAGTCAAATTTCGTCACTTTTCTGTTGACCCGTAGCAAATTAACTTTTAAAACTTTTTTCAAACTCTCTCTATATATATCCAAGGCCTCTGAACATTTATGGGATCAAACAGAGTTTTTAAATAGTCTTTGACATTCATGTTTCTCTAAAACTCATCTTGACAGCCTGTTACAAAAATGTGAAAAAACTGGAGGCCATAATAAGTGAGAAAGGCAGAAAATCTGTGGGTCCAGATGGCCTACTAATTCACATTTACAAACTATTTAAGGACAAACTGATAAACTGACTAATATCTTTCAAAATCGCCCTTTTCCATCCTATAGTATGTGCAGTGATTGATTTCATCTGATATTCAGATAAGCCAGTGACTGAATGTGAATTGTGAAGACAAATCTCTCATAAGTGCAAAGATCTCGGCCTTGCATTTAGAGACATGGTTTCCCATCACTAACAGTGGCTCACCAGAATAGTTTTGTTAAAAATCATTCAGTTCTTCAACATTTAGAAGACAGCTACACACCATCTTACCTTGAGTCAAAACAGACCTTAAAGAATATTTCAGGTGCCTACGATTGCATGTAAATCATCCTTTTAATTAATATCAAAGGGCAAGAAGTGTCAGAATTGAAGAGTAATGCTTTGGCCCCATTGGTTTCCCTCAGTGCTTCAGGTATCTTGATGCAGGTCACTGATATCCTATTTGGGAGACAGAAGTGTCCAAATTTCTGATACTGTCTATTTTACAACCTTTGATATTGTCATTACATCTTTTTTTTTTTTTAACAACATGTTAAAATACCTGCCACTAAGCTCTTGACATTGCAAACCCTGTCCTCTCCAAAAGGTATTTCACATTTTACAAACAAATCATCATAGAAAATATGAAAATTTATTTATTGGTTACTTGGAAAACAAAATGAAAATATTCATTGAAACAATTCTTTTGCCCCAGTGTAATTTTCTATCAGTGCTGCAATGAAGACATTTTTATGAATTGCAGGAGTATGGATTTAGATTTAGTGTCTTTTCCTGACTATGAACATCACAATGTCACATTCAACATGGATATCAATGGTAGAATTTCGGAGTACTCAGTCTGCCTGTAAAAGAGAAACACTTTTCACAACCTTCCATGTCAGGACCTCTGTTGCAAATAGTCTCTTGGAACTTCAGTGTGTCCACACCATGTATCAGGTACTTCTACAACAAATCGGTTGTTTCTTTTCTTTTCTTTTTTTTTTTAATTATAAGGTTATGATAAGACAATGACCTAAGACTTGGCTTGACCCACCTTTGATTAAAGCTTTTGACTACAGTTTTGCTTACAGAAAATGCCTCAGATACTAAGTGAAAGAAACCCCGAGCTGTGTGTCTCGTATGCTGCTCTTTATGTGGTCCTATAAGCAACCTAGTAAATGATACGATAAAAAAAATGTTGGCATGTTTTATTTACTGCTGATGTTGGAAAAGACCATTTTGCTGATTTGCTCTTATTTGTACATTCGAGGGGAACAAACATTGGAGACATGCCTCTACATAAAGATACCACTTCTGTGTGAATAATGGATGAGGAGAGAGATTTAAAAGTCCATAAGGTTTTTTCTCATGTGTCCACTGCCTCTCATGTTAAAAACTGGAAAAATGTTAACACTTTCATTACTTTCACATCTGATATTTGATTAATCATTTTCTAACTTGCAGCCCTGCTAATGGTGTTTATTTATTATTCTGCCCCCTATGCCCTTTAACATATTGGGAAAACAAGCTGTGAACTTCAAAATCACATTAATGAACATGGTAGCTCCATCCAAAGGCATGATCCTTAGCTCTCTGCAACTAAACGTTTTCTTAAGGCAAACCATTCAAATACCACGTTTTTTTTAACACTGACACTGAGCAATTCAGTTATACACACAAACCTGAAACAGCACAGTTGGATGGTAAATGGATGTATTTGCTCAGAACAGATGATCCAAAAGGCCTAAACAAAATTTTCTATCTGTCATGTTTCCTGTAGTTAGTCTGCAGGTGCAATCATGGGATTTGTGTAGTCTGTCGTTTACTGGTAACCTGGTTCTTGAGGGATGCATTGTTGTAACCTTGTTTAGTGTGATTTCTCTTTACTCTAATTAGGCACCTGATTATAATTAATAGGATTTCACAGCCTGAATGTGATCCCAAATGTGGCCCAAATTTCATCGTCTTTTTCTTTTGGACTTTTGAATGTACCAAGATGGCTGAAGCTCGGCAGATAGCCTATGGTCCCCATTTTCACTCTGAGCATTTCTAAATGAATGAAGAGGAACATGTGGTAACTATGTTTTCAGAAATTAAAGCTGAAGTCAGAGATGTTTGCATTCGCTATTTTACTGTCCTCGCATGCAGTACAACAGCTGTTGGAAAGACACCGCACAATGACAGCTCAGTGAGCTTCCAAGACTCCTTCTGTGAGAGCTTTAATATCCCTCACGTCATAAACTTGAACCCAAAGGACAACTAAAAACCTGTGTGCTCTGGTTATTTTGTAAAACATTAGTCCTCACGGCTGCCCATGTTTGCCCCTTCCTTGAAGTTACGTTTCCCAAATTCCTTCTTTTCATAAGGTGAACAAATCAGAAAGCAGAGACAGTGGAAAATCACTAGATGCAACATTCATCAGAGATATAGGCCTCTGATTACATCTTCAATACATTTGAGAATACAACTTAATGCATTTCCAAGCTAGGGTCATCTCCTTAAATATATTTTAAGGCCTATTTTGATTCAAAGTATGATGGTCCAAAACTTTAACTTTTTAGCAGCTCATTAAGCTACATTCACAAACCGTTGCATTTTGGTGTACCATCGAATTCTTCTTATATTTTATGTTTCATAATAGTCTAATGTAGTATTAATAGTCGTTTCCAATAATGAAAGTTTAGTAATATGCTGATATTAATTATTAGATTAGATTCTAAGCAAAATCATAAAGCAAAATTAAAGTGCTGACAATAACATTACTGGGTTTCTAGTATGACTGATAAACAAAAAGAGCACTCTCATAGGAGAACGCCATTTCGTCCTCATGCTGGCCTTAACGTACGTTTGTCACATGTCAGTGTAAAACACATTACGGTTACTGCTAGTTTGTTACCAGAAGAACAGTCTGACAAGGAAGTTCATTAAAGGCCAAGTTAATGGCCCATATATGACCTATTTCAATGATAATTTGCTGACCTTTACAAATCTCTGTGCAGTCCTTCAAAAAACTTGCATTCCAATGGAGACTGGTTATTTACTTTAGCCACAGTTCATTAATAAAATGATGATGGTTCTGGGAAAATTGTAACTCATTACATTTAACAGGAGCAGGCCCCAGCCCTGTGAACCATAAACACGACGACGCTGGCGAGTAAGCTTGATTTTTTGTTTTTTTTTAAGTTAAGACGGAGAAAAAAAAAAGAGATAATCAAAGAAAATTGTACCAAATTATTAAAATGCCACTGATGGCTGAAAGAGTGCACATTACATATTTCACTGGTAATTGCATGCATGTTTCCTTCCAGCGAAAAAAAAAAAAAAAAATGAATGCCACGGCACATTAGATGTCTGAGCACATAAAAGCAGTCTTCTTCTTCTTTTTTTTGGATCCTCCCTGCCCTGTTACCAGCAGGATATGAAAGATGAGAAGATCACAGGCGGAGAGGCAGGCACCCGAGGCAGAAACAATGCGAGTGATGGCTATCAGCGGCATCAGAGCTGGAGCACGATTCATGACGCGCTATCAAACTTATTCAGCGCCGCGGCCGTCTCCCACCATTCTGCTACCATTATTGCTCACACAAATATCTGCGTGTTGCCGGGACATCATCTCAGCACATTCTCTCCGCCATTTATTGGGGGATTATGGACTGCCTCCGTCTGTCAGTGGAAAACTGATTGTCTGCATCGTTCAAACAGGATCTCCCCCTAAGTTCCGACGACCACACTTACCTTAGCCCATACATATATAACGCGGCTGACAGCACATGTCCCTGACAAACCAATTACACCATGTCAACATTATATATACCATGAATATCTCACAGTATCTATATGAAAGGTGTGACACTGTAGGTTGGAAGGGGCACACAATAGAGGACTTCTACATGAATGCGACACAAATCTTAGGTTTTGTGTGACTTTTGAGGATGATCTACACCGAATGTTCAGCAATCCTGCTCCTGAGTCGCAGTTCTGTACATGTTAGTTTGGCCCATGCTCTGACATACTGGCTCAGCTAACGCAGGACTTGATAATTAGCTGAAGAATTGAGTCAGACGTGTTGAGAGTAGGGAGAGATCTAAAATGAGCACTGCTGTGGGCCTCCAAGAACAGGCCTTGGGAAAAAAAAAAAAAAATGATCACAAACACCAACCACTCGTCACCCTATAATTAAAAGCAAACACTAATTACTAATTATGCACAATTAAAATCAATTTTAAAAAGACATCCAACCATACATTAACATAAGATTATATACACTCTCTCTGTTCCAGGGCCCATTTCAAAGAGCATGCTATAATAATGTGCTTTTTGAAATTCAAGACTAAAATTGAAATTCAATAGCTGATGTCACAGAACAAATAAGAAGATAATCTCATAACTGGACCTATCCCACCTAGTACAGCTTCACTCCAGTTCTGTCTGGGTTCCTGATTAAGATCCCAAGCTTATGGTGACAGATGCATGAAAATGACAGCATGATCCCAGAAACGCATATTGCGTATGGGATTCATAATTCCTCTTAAAGGTCTCTATTTACCTGCTTGAACACTCACCTGTCAAAATAAACAACAGGTTAAATGCCACACGTCTGCCTGCTGAAATTCAAGGTGTCTTGTTCTCTTCTGTTGGTTTTTTTTTTTATTATTTTTTTTTTTTTTTTTTGGCCAAGACACAAAGAAAGAAATTCTTGAGCGAAATAGAACATCCTCTCCTTGTTTATTTTCCATTAAGCTGTTCATACACCTTTTATTGTTGAACATTTTTCATTTCACTGTTTTGGTCACACCAGAATTGCTATATTTTGGATGTCCTCATTGATTGAAGACTGCACATTGTCAATCCAGTCACTTTGTACTGTCTCTGAATCTCATCAGAAGATTAAAAGCTCATCCCTGACCATAACTGCAGGAGGAGGAAAAACATCTCGGACTTTCTCAAGCGGAAAACGTAGTGTAGAAATGAGCTGCCTTTTGATTGGACCTCAGGTATCGGCAGTGTCCCCGGGTCTGAGCAGGTGTCCAATTCTCCACAAATAGAGGGCAAAGAGAGGGAATTCATCAGATAAAGGCAGGACCTGGAGCTCCAGTTGGTCCACTAGATCCCCATACTTCAGGATGTCTCCCTTTTTGGCATTCTGAACAAGCTGTTCAACGATCCAGAACAGGTAAAATGAATTCTCATACCTCGTCCACTCAAACTGGTACCACTCTTGACCGGTCTCCTGCAAAAGAGCCACATTGTACCGGGAGTCAGCCTGCAGGCACCTGTTACCATATTCTTATTGCATCCTGTTTTTCAGCATGTTACATTTGATCATTCCACTTGTTTTGAAGGCTGAATTCCTGAGAGAGTCTAGTGCACACTTGTTGTACATGCACGTTCAGGACTTCTAACTCAGAGGTCCCTTGACATAAATGTTACAACACATTTATGACATTCATAGTGGTTGTCACATTCATGTGATGCGAATGAAAATGTCGGTATGTTTTGCCAGGAATGATTTCATTCATCACAGGAAGATATGCTAATTTATATAACATAAGATGGTGTAGACGTTCTACCCCAATCGACATGGCATATGATAAAATAATAGCAATTTTTAAAAATGTTTTTTAAGTGCTAGAGAGAGACTACAATCAGAACCTTGTTTATGTGGGTTAGATTGTTTTGTGAGTAAAGAGTCACACAGAGCCCCAGCAGACAGATGTCTTTAAACTGCAGTCCCAGTCAGACACCTCTTGAGACATGACAGCAAGTGACACACTTTCGCTTGGCTCAGATGGTCTAAACGCTGCAGCCATATCCCTCCCTCTGGAGGGTAAACACATCATTTTCAACATGGCTACCACCAAACTCCACTTCGGTTCCAGTGAATCACGGGGCTTTGCTCCTCATAGATGGTTCAACTTATCTAAGCTGCTTCCACATGGCTTCGTTTAGCAAGCTGGTTTCATTCAGCAAGATGACAGAGTTCAGGACATCTTGGTTCCCTGAGGCCGTGGTCTAGCTGAAATACTCTCCTTAAGATAATCAAAGATAGATGACTCTGCATGTACGCTTGGGCTTAAAAGGCAGAAGATCACAGATCACGGAGAAGCAGCCAAGCTCTGACGTAAATCTGTAAAGTTATGACTAATAGCCAAGAACTGCTAACAATCACCACTCAAACTGATTGGGCTGACCTTGAACTACAACCAAACCTTCAAATTAAAACGTTACAGAGCACCTGCACATAAGAGAGCAGGCCCATTATGAAACGGTTCAATATTATGTCAACACCTTGCACTGTAATGGTTTGGATGGAAATCATTTCAGGCGGATGGAAAACGAAGTGTAGGAATGTTTTTCTCGTGTCTGTCACCTCATTTAGAAATAATAAAAAAAAAACATTTCAGAGACAGGAGAAGCTTTGAGCTAAGTTGATCGGCTATTGTAAAAAAAAAAAAGCAAGAGTATATGGTCTCTTTGAAGAGCATTTCACAACATTTACCAATGTTGTTAAACCATTGTTTTCCCAAAAGTTATCATGGTAACTTCCTAGACCAGGAATGGGAAATGGCCTTCAGCTGTTACACTGACAGTGACATTTTTGAGAGACCATTATCAGGAAGTAAAGGGAAAAATCTCTTCTCTCAGGTGGCAAATGCCGCGTATCACAACTTCAGCCAATTCTAAACGTGTTTTTTCATGCTGTTTTCAGTTCCGCAGAAAACAGAGCACATACAAAGAGAAAGGTGACATTTTTGTCAGTGATGATTCTGCAGATCTGTACTTAATTAAACAGTATATTGTGAACACTGCAGCTTCTGCAAGATATCTTTAATTACACTTGCCTCACTGTACTTTTTGGGCATCCAGAAGTGTTTATTACCTAGTTTATTCTAGTAAATATCACAACTATTTGTAATGAGGCTGGAGTCACTAAGAAAGAGTCTACATCACAAACTCCAAGGAGACTAGAGGAACCATCAGAATTGTTGAAACATTCCTGGCAGAAGACTTATTAAAATTTAAACAAAGCCAAAGTGGACACAAAAGGAGCTGACTGGCTTTATTAACAATGAGAAACTGAGGGAGGAAAACATGCTGAAACAACAAACTGGACCAGAAAAAAAATCTCTTCGAGTGGATCATGATGAACACACAAACACACAAAGTTCAGAAAACAGTTCGCGGGGGACACAAGGGCAAAGTACACAAAATTTATAAAAAAAAAACAAAAAACCCTCCCACCATTTAAAAGAAACTCCCCATTACTAAACTATCACGCTTACACGAGATAACTACATTCTTAAGTCAAAGTGGCCTGCACTGCACTTTTTGAGAGTGAATTTATGTAAGAGAATGGGGACTGCTCTGCTGCGGCAGTCTGAAGATCTTTTGTTAGGGCTATGGAGACCTTAGAGAGAACTGCTGATCAAAAATGTCTTTTTTTTTTTTTTTTCTCGTCCTGTGGGGTACTAATGCACATTGAAACTGATATAATTTCAGAGCTGCACTAATGATGTGGATCCTGTATGAAATCTAATTGGCTATTTGATTAGACCCGGGAACGTTCCCTGTCAGGAGACATTCCAAACGTAGATTCCACGAACAATAAAGTCTCATAAGACGCACAGGAACAAAGGGGAACAAATTTAACTGTAGATAAATTGAAAAAAGTTGATCATTTAAACTGGAGTCACAGTGCTTGCGCATAACAAATTTGCAACTAACCAAAAGTTTTGGGTTTTTTTTTTTTTTTTTACATTCTTAAAACCTAGAAGTTGGGCTAGGTGTGAATTTCAAGTGTGTGCGACATGAAAATAGAGTAATGGTGTCACAGCATCGTCTCCCCCTCCCTCTGAACCATGCCATCAACGTTCATCGTTTCCGGTCTTCTGATCACCGGTCTAATCAGCGAATCATTCCATTATCTGATGCACCTGTTTTCTGTTCATTACCTCCTTAGTCTCTATTGATAAATACCCCTTGTATTTCATTGTACCATTGTAGCACTGCAAAGTCTACACACTGTTTGAGTGTTCTGGGCCTGCTCTTCTTTGTGTTACACAAGTGTTTCTAGTCATTTTCATCATTGTATGAGTTACCTGTCTTCAGTGTATTTCCTCATTTTATGCTTGTCTTCTGTGAACCTTTAAATTAACAATCATTCTGCATATGGATCCTGTTTCTCAGAGCCTGCTCTTAGAGAGGAAAATACTAGCAATTTCTGTGATCAGGGTAAATTAACACGCTTACTACAAAACACACACGCAACTAATTAATTTACCACATACAATAAGCCCTCCTTATCCGCGGTTCGAAACTATTAAATGAAAAATTCCAGAAATAAACGATTCATAAGTTTTGAATTGCATGCCGTTCTAAGTAGCGTGATGAAATCATCTCGTGTCATCCTGCTTGGGACGTGAATCATCTCTTTGTCCAGCGTATCCACCCTGTACACGCTACCCGCGGTTAGCCATGTAGTAGCCGTCTCGGTGTTCAGATCCACTGTCATGGTATCTCAGTGCTGTAGCGTTCAAATAACTTTTATTTTACTTAATATGGCCCGAAAGCACAAACGTGGTGATGCTGGCAATTCAGCTGAGCCAAAGAAGAAGCCGTGAAGTACTTCCGTTAAGTGAAAAGACAAAAGTTCTCGACGTGATACAGAAAGAAAAGAGTCGTATGCTGCAGTTTCTAAAATGTAGGGTTTGGTATTATCCGCGATTTCAGGCATCCTTGGGGGGTTGTGAAACATATCCCCCGCGGCTAAGGGGGGACCACTGTACCCACATCCAAAAGCGGATCAGATTCTGTCAGCACAAAATGTATTTTCAGCCTTGCTAATCCATCACTGAAATGCATAGCAAATTATACAAATGTAAATAAAATAGAAATAATTTACCCACACAAAGGACAGCTTAGTTCAGCATTTCAATCTTGTTTCGACAGAAAGAAATTTGATCAGTCGCTGTGCTGTTGATGCTGAGTACACACAGAAACCAGAGGAATGGATGTAATGAACACTGTTGACATGCACTCCTTGCATCTCCGGCAAGCGTAAATCTTTCAAAAAACTGTCAGACCTCAGACCTACAAAGCTCAAGCGAACCGAATCAACATTCCTGTTTTTTATTATTATTATTATTATTTCTGTTACATAGCTCACGGTCTGCTTTAAAGGTAGCAAAAGTATATTTTAGATTGTGAGTCTTACTTGAGTAAGTTTGTAATTAATACAGTTGTGTACATTATGAAAATGCAAATTGGGCAAGTATAATCTGACACCTGGAGACACATGCAGAAAACGTTAGACATCAGCACAGCTGAAAAAGGGGTAAAAGATCTAATAACAACATGACATTTTTGAGAGTCTATTATTCCTCCTTGGAACGTAATTTAAATACTGTATACAGGAAACTTTAAATATGCAAGATGGCAGGCAGCTTGTTCTTTTTTTCCCCTGATATGTTCATGAATTAATTTAAAAGATGGTCTAATTCATTATGCCAAGAGAAAGCGCCTCATTATAACTGCATTAACCTATAACTGCAGACTGACCAAAGACTTCAGTACAAGCATCATTATTCAGTACCAGTATAAAGTGTGGTTAAATCACATATAGTACATTTTCCTTTCCTGACCCTGACATGAATTTTAACTTGGACAAGCTTTGAATCATGCATAAAGCTACAGAATACTACTGAGCAAGGGTGTTTGTGCTGGCTATTAACACAGTCATGCTATTAACATACATTTCCTGCGAGTAAAGAGTTATGAATACAAATGTACTAGAACACTTTTCTCACCATTTTGACACAGCGGGTTTACTTTGCTTAAATTAAACGTGCACAACAGAACTGCCATGAAAATGGAAAGCAAACGGACAGGTGAAACAGAGCAAACACTGCCTTTCACGCTGCCGTATTTCCTAATCGCCCGGTACAGAACCAATGGTGAAGTAAGCAACTGCTCAGAGTTCAAACACTCCACTGCTGCCAGGCCAGATAAATAAAGATAAATGCCAGCCTTCAGCTCTGTGTGCTTCTATGCAGGTAGGGCCTTACTCAGAAGCAGAAGAGAGAGTGGACACAGAGAGAGAAAAAAAAAAGACGGGAGACAGATTGAGATGTGAGAGGTTAGGGAGGGGGGAGAGAGAGAGAGAGAAGGAAAGCAATAGATTTTTTTTTTGCTTGGGCTTAAAAACGCCATATGGGAATATGATGGACGGAGATTCATTTTCCCAGAAAGAACTGTGCGGAAGAGAAGCCTCCTCATTCTCAAAAAAAAGAGCACTAGATGAAAGTTACGTAAGGTCCTTCCTCTAGAGCTAGCCTGGTTGCTATGCTAACAGTGCTACAAGCAGGTGGTCATTCAATCTAGAGTTTACACTCATCTAAATGCATGGCCTGTCCATTGTGCTCAAGAGCTCAGCATCTCTTTGTGCCTACACAGTAGATGGGTTAAGCCTTAGGGACATTCACCGTATGTTCTCCTTCTGCTCTTTTTAAAGGCCACTGGCAGGAGGAGGGCTATTCCAGCCTCACAGCACTCTAAATAGGACATACAAACCGTCACAGCAAAACCAAAACTTCAAGCCAAGGTTAACCAACTGTAGGGCATTTCCAACAGCATGTCGACTGTTCTAGTTCCCTGAAATCAACTGAGAACAATATGAGGCATTATACGTTCACAGGCAGCCACTAAAGCCTGACATAAACATGTAAAAAAGAAAACAACAACAACAAAAAATCAAACAGCTCTTCAAAAGAAGAGGAAGCGCAGATCTGATCAAAAATATTTTTGAACAGATGGGATGGTGTGTCATTTAAGGACACTTGCTAAGTCATGAAAAATCTCTGTTTTACAATGTTTTGTTAACAACCCTCACGTGCAGATAGTGAACTGTTGTCATGCAGGTGCTTCTGTGCATGCCTGAGAAAACCAAATGATAACAAACAAACAGCTAATAACTACTCAGCACAGCCAAGGAGCAATTCATTAATAAAACAGGATTGTGCTACAAATGCCCATCAAAGCTCATCTCAGTTATGCTCTGATGACTCAAGATCCAGTGACAAGCATGACACTCCTACAGTGCTGCTTGACATTTTGTGAATACTTTAGAATTTTCTATATTTCTTCATAAATATGACCTAAAACATCATCAGATTTTCACTTAAGTCCTAAAAGTAGATAAAGAGAATCCCATTAAACAAATGAGACAAATATATTATACTTGGTGATTTATTTATTGAGGAAAATGATTCAATATTACATATCTGTGCATGGCAACAGTATGTGAACCTCTGGTATAAGCAGTTTAGAAGAGTCAGGTGTTTTCAATCAACGGGATGACAATCAGGTGTGAGTGGGCGCCCTGTTTTATTTTAAAAACAGGGATAGATCAAAGTCTGATCTTCACAACACATGTTTGTGGAAGTGTATATTGGGACAGACAAAGGAGATTTCTGAGGACCTCAGAAAAAGAGTTGTTGATGCTCATCAGGCTGGAAAAGGTTAAAAAAACATCTCTAAAGAGTCTGGACTCCACCAATCCACAGTTAGACAGATTGTGTACAAATGGAAGAAATTCAAGACCATTGTTACCCTACCCAGGCGTGGTCGACTGAAAAAGGTCACTCCAAGAGTAAGGCGTGTAATAGTCCACGAGGTCACAAAGGAGCCCAGGGTAACTTCTAGGTAACTAAAGTCCTCATTCACATTGGCTAATGTTAACATTCATGACTCCACCATCAGGAGAACGCTAAACATAAATGGTGATCATGGCAGGGATGCAAGGAGAAAGCCACTGCTCTTCAAAAAGAACATCGCTGCCCATCTGCAGCTTGCTGAAGATCACATGGACAAGCCAGAGGGCTATTGGAAAAATATTTTGTGGACTGATGAGACCAAAATAGAACTTTCTGGTTTAAATGAGAAGCGTTACGTTCAGAGAAAGGAAAACACTGCTTTCCAGCATAAGAACCTTATCCCATCTGTGAGACGTGGTGGTGGTGGTAGTATCATGGTTTGGGCTTGTTTTGCTGCATCTGGGCCAGGAGGGCTTGCCATCACTGATGGAACAATGAATTCTGAATTATACCAGCGAATTCTAAAGAAAAATGTCAGGACATCTGTCCATGAACTGAATCTCAAGAGAACATGGGTCATGCAGCAAGACAACAACCCTAAGCACACAAGTCCTTCTACCAATGAATGGTTAAAGAATAATAAAGTTAAAGTTTTGGAATGGCTAAGTCAAAGTCCTGACCTTAATCCTATAGAAAAGTTGTGGAAGGACCTGAAGTGAGCAGTTCATATAAGGAAACCCACCAGTATCCCAGAGTTGAAGCTGTTCTGTGCGGAGGAATGAACTAAAATTCCTCCAAGCTGATAAGCAGGACTGATCAACAATTACTGGAAACGATTAGTTGCAGTTATTGCTGCACAAGGGGATCACACCAGATACTGAAAGCAAAGGTTCACATACTTTTGCCAGTCACAGATATGTAATATTGGATCATTTTCCTCAATAAATAAATGACCAAGTATAATACTTTTGTCTCATTTGTTTAATTGGGTTCTCTTTATCTACTTTTAGGACTTGTGTGAAAATCTGATGTTTTAGATTAAATTTATGCAGAAATATAGAAATTTCTAAAGTATTCACGAACTTTCAAGCAGTACTGTATATTACTGTTTCAACCCAAAACAGCTACCCCTGTCAAGCTGAGACATCTATCCTAAGACTGTAAGTTTGAGAATTATAGGAGTTGGATGATAATACTGTAAATAAAACAACTATTGCTATATCATGATTTAAGCATGAACAATCACTCTTTGAATGCAAAGTTGAAAAATCAGTGTTTTTAAATGTTTTGCCAAGTAACGATTAAACCCACTGAAGATGAAGAATCACTGTTTTCGTGCCATCCACCAGAGGGAAGAAACCTGCCTGAGCAAATGGATGCTCACAGGAATGATGGACCTGAGGAGCTGATTCCAAAAAAATGGAGCAATATCATTAGACTGGAGAAGGTTTGGTGATAAAAGATCTGACAATAAACAAACCGCATTTTTTTCTGGAGTGTATGATAAAAAAAGAAAAGATAAAACAGCCTCAAACAGAGGCAACACGATAGACTGACAGACTGTACAATCCATTTCATCACCTTAGGCAGGACCACCCGGTCAAGCACAAAGAGGATTTTCAACTCTAGCAACATTACAATAAAAACTGTGTCTACAGTCTAAAGGTCGAAAATGGAAGTTGTTTTTGATGTGTTTGCAAGTGCCATCAGAAATTCAAATATATATATATATATATATATAAATCGCCTACTTTGCCTTATAAACTGCTTACTTTGTACATACATGAGCATGAGCATGTTTTTTTCACAAATGTAAAAAAAAAAAAAACTGAGATATTACTTGATGGCCACATCACCTACCTGTACTTTGGGGATACAATACCCAAATCTGCAGTGCAGGACATGAAACTGTATAAACCATATGGCAACCACTGATACTAATCTGGATAAGAAAATGTTCTGAGGAAAATCTGACAAAAATATAAGTCTAACTAAATCTAAATTCCTTGTCACATTCCAAATTTCAGTTCTCACCACAAATTCCTTTGTCCACTGAGTATATCTATCTCCAGACCAACCTTTAAGGGTTCAGCATACAGAAATTCATCATAATGTTCTTCATGTAGTAAATGTGCTCATGGGAGCACATTCTAAGAGTCACTAAAAACACAAACCTTTTGGTGAAATAATGAGCTCCTCTAAAAGCTCTAATGCTTGGTTTTCTTTCGCTTTTCTTTTATTTACAGAACTCAGCCGTACATTGTGTGACGTCTTGAGATCTATGATGGTAACAAAAGAAACCAAGCTGATAGCCATCTGACAAAGTGCTTGGTCAGTCTGAAATACCAAAGCCTCACAGTACCGAAAAGAAAACAACTTCCAAGAACTGATTTTTCGAACAGTGAGAGACCACTCATTTCAAACGTTTGTCATAGTATCTTCTTCGAGGTGGTTTGTTGACAGTAGAGTGATTTAAAAGACAAAAAAAAATCAATTCAGTCTCTTCAAAGAACCAAGATTCTGAGCTTCCTCTTCTTTTTTTTTTAAGAATCTAGTGGAGATGTAGGTATATTGTCCTTAAACCTTTCTTTAAAAAGAAAGAGTTGGCACCGCAAAAAATGTCTTTCTCGTTCCTTCAAAAACCCAATTATTCATTCTTTCTTTGAAATTCATTGTAAAAGATTATCTGAATGACAAACCATATCACCAATATCATAATCGCTGCAAAATCTGTACAATAACACATACTGACATAAAGACAGAGACAAACCTTCTAAATCAACCAAAATGATACGTTAATTAAATCTCCTCTGATGTGGAAATGTGGAGGTTTCACTAATGTCTTGCACAAAGCACTTCACATTTGACTAAATACGTCTTGTGATGTACAGTCTTTGGTTTGTGCTCCTTTGTCCCTTGGGGAATGGTGTGTTCAATCTACATGTTTCACATTTACTTGCAGGAGTGCCTTTGCTTTTTCTACACAGCAACCAGCTGCCCACTCATCGCTGTAACCACAGCTCTGACTCATGTCTGCAAAATTAATAAGTGGATGACATATAGAGAAGATCTCTAACTGCCACTGAAAGCTATGGAATTTTGAAGAGTGAAGTGAAGCTTGCTGGTTTTTTTTCCCCTCCAAATATATCTTTAAAACAGAATGAAGTCTCCCTCTTGTAAAATAAGTTTGGGCAATGTTATTTTACTCGTGCTGGGAAATTGCCCTAAATTGGAATGCTAATGCTAATGTGGTCAGAGAGCAGGAACAAACCATATATGAAGTAAAGCAGTTGGAATGCCACACTGTGAGAATCAATTCCACTCCTCCAAGAGAAGATTTGAAGTAGACATACTTCTCTCTGAAATGACACTACTTTGGACTTTAGAGTTCGATAAGCACATATTGAATTTTAAAAGGATTATCCATTTCCAAAATGACTGTTTTAAAGAACACTAGATTCAATATAGTCTATAGCTAAGTCCCTAGATCTGCACCAAAGAACTGCTGAAATGTATTCTGGGAAGTCAATTTAATTAATCTGTGATGTGCCCACTGCTACAAATATGAAAGAACAAAAATTAATCAATGAGCAATAGTATATCTGTGATACAAATTTGCAAATCAAAAAACTTTGAAAGTCTTGGAGTCACATAATTCAACTTTTCTTCTTTATACATTATAATGTCCAGGAGGAAATCACTAATGACTAGAAAAAAAAATGTCAAAATACCAAATCTTGTTTTTTTGAGCAAAGAAATTTGGTACATTATTATCAATAGCTCCAGTGAAACTCCTCTCATTAATAAAGTCTGAGGCCTATGTTTGAAGAGGAGTTATTATATGCATGCGTTGTGTGTTGGGGCCCTGACAAGTGGAGACATCTGCAGTGCTCAATTTCATCTCTTAATGTAATTTTGATCAGATGGCTTAAGTTTCATTTAAGTAAAGTAGTCTAATGAGATGATCAAACTGTGAACAATCTTTGCATCTGTCAGGAGCAGAGGAAGGAAAAGGTGGTCACAAAAAGATTAAGTGTGATTTCAGAACCACAGATATGCAGAACTGTTGAGGGATTTGGAAGTGTGGGAGTCACAGTTCAGAGTAAGAGCTATAATGAGCATCACTGGCAGCCATTATACAAGCTCCCTGTTGTCCTCTCTACTGAGCACTACATTCTGCAGGGACAGAATAGCACAGTTCTCCACAGCTGTTGAGATGAAAAAACCAAGGGAGGATTCCTTTAATGTTACAGCCACTCACTTCTTCAGTATCTGTGCACTGATCTCCTGGCATGCCAGTGGTGGACATCAATGCCAATATTTGCCCTTGGGGCCCACAATGCATTAGAGACTGTTTGATAATTGCAGAGCTGCAGGAAATCATCAGTGTTTCACACCCTCTTTCTCTGCCTGTTCGCTGGCATCGAGAGTGGAAAAAAAAATCTCTCTCCAAATTATTCCCTCTATAGAGAAAACTACTGCCCAAAAATAGCGATGCTATTTGACCCAAAGTGGAAGCTGACTGGTCAAACATAACAAAAGTTCTAAATTAACAAATATTGAGGTTCTACACAAAAATAAAGGTCTAGACTTGACTAAAGGTATGATTTTTTTCCAAGAGCTAGAGGCGGATGCTACTGCGCTGACTCCTGCAGGCAGCAATCTTTTGTAGTGGGCAACTCTTGAATTATGCATGATCCAAACATGGTGTTGTTATATCAACAACCGTGCCTAGCGGTTTACCACAAGGAGGATGAGAAACAATAAGAAAAGCAACATTTTAAATTTGCCGCATTATAAACTTACGTCTGAGATGCACTATCGATTAAACTGAGCTGTCCATATCATAATTAGCTTAAATAATGCATGCATGTTTGTCTACTATAGTGGCTAATTGCAATGGATGTATTCACAGGTAAATAATGGTGACGCAACTTTACTGCACTCAGTACTTATAACAATGCAGATTTTTGGTTCTTGGTCTTACTCTAATGGCTGATGATCCTTATAAGCGAGGTATTGATCAACAAGCCTCAAAGGAGTCTGGGTCATGTTCATGTTTATTTTAAAATTATGACTGAATATACTCATATATTCATAGACTGACTCCAAACCTCCTTTGCAAAGTCTTTACAGAGAGTGTAAACTACCCAGAAAATAGCACCATCATGTATTTCCTGCAGCAGATGAAAACGTTTGAAATATACAGAGGGTGACAAGAAAAGCACCTGTCACGGGGCAGAATTAAATTTGGAGAATTTAATTCCTCAGGCATGACTGAGACAGGGGGGGAGACAGAATGAGTTTTGTGGCCGGGGTCTTTTCTAGGCATCGGTTTTTATGATTATTTCTCCTGAGGTTGCAGACAGTGAATGAGTTTTGCTTGTCTGATAAGCTACATTAACAATCCTGAGTCCAAACTTGGGCAAATATCATTAGGGTAACTCATCCATAGCACCCGCTTCTTTTACACAGGCCTCAGGCACACTGTTTAATTAAAGAACAAGACGAGGATAAAACACTTGTGCATAAACGCAAGTTTAGTTTTGAAGTAATATTGAATACTCACCTGTCCTTTGATTCCAGCGCAGTGGCAGTTACAATAAAGTTCATTCCAATTTGTGATAATTAAAGCATCAGTCCTGGTTAATGACCCAATGATGAAAGTTCAGAATAAGCTTGTCAAGACAAAACAATGATCAAGAGAATGAGAAAGTGTTTTGTTGTTGCCTGTCTATTTTACTGTATACCGTAACTGAATTAGAAAATGTGAACGTCACTGCAAAACAATTAAGCACAGTGGGACCTGCCCTCTGTTTATAAAATAAAAAACAAAGAGAGAAACCTGCATAAACCCTTTACATACAGTTCTAACTCATTTCCACCAACAGATGAACTTGATTCAATCTATACGTCAGAAAAACAATTCAAATGTCTATCCCTTATTATATGAAATCTACATAACTGTTTAAAAAGTTTTCTGTTTAGTAAAAGGTAACAGGCCTTTGTGCCAGGTAATCACCTTACTGCTGAGAAAGATTAACCCGCTTATGTGTAGAGGCAGTAATGGTGTTTGTGTGTATGCGCATGTGTGCTTGTATTTGGGGAGGTTGTTTGTGGTGCCGTGGGGGGTTTTGTGAGATTGTGATGGAAACTACAACATCACATCAAATTCATTTACTTAAAATGTCAGGGGACCAAAAAAGGTTAGGAACCCCTGGTGTAGGGAACTGGCCCTAATAACCAGAGGGTTGCATGTTAAAAGCCCAAACATGACACTGGCAATGTGGCCTTGAGCAAGGTTGCAAACTGCAACTTGATGCAGTGTTACTTGTTCATGGCTTCAATTTGCTACCACAGTGGTTCAGCACCATTACATGTGTATTTGGTGAAATGCTCAATGACCTGATCTTGAATCTGTTAACACCGCTTACTAACTCCACTTAACTGGAAGAAACAAAAAGATTGGAGCATGTCCAATTCTAAGCGAACAACTAACCTAAGTATTCTACAAAACAGACTATTTATTAGGCAAAAAAAGGGCACACAAACATTTTGCAAGTTTTCATTCTTGCATTTCATCGCTACCTTGATTGGTGATATTCCTTCTTTTGTCAAGATGCTGCATCACAGAAAGCTTAAATTGTTTGGTTATCTATTCAATCTTCCTTGTGTATAGAAGTGTACACAAATCATCATTATAAATAAAATAACCCAGAAATCAGGAGAAGCGAAAGTTCCAGGGCGCTCAATGAGTGTGATATAGCCTGAAAATGGCTATAAAACCTAGTTAAAGCCCAAAATGCCTTTGTGGGAATAATAAAGTCTCCCACAATGCATCTGATGTCTGCAAGCATAGTGCTTTACTGGTTGTGTAAGACTATGTGCTTCCAGTCCGCCTCTATGAGCATGACTGGGATCAATTCTTGAATGAATTCAATAATTTCCAAAATTAATATTAAATGCATGTTAAATGCAAATAACTGTACATTTTGATAGTCAACAACAATGCAAGTACCTTTCTCACAGGTATTTTGATTATAGCTGGCGAGTCCAATCCAGATTCCAGGTCGCAAAACAAACCTCACACAACGTGAACACATCACTTCTCAACCAGCTCGGGTAACCTTATCATTAAACTTCATCAACCTAAATAATTGCTTTAAACAACCATGCTTCTCTCAAAAACCTGTTATTTAATGTAATTTACACGTTTAACAGCAATAGACTGCACTTCCTGGGCTGTGGAGTTCTTTTTTTCACTTCATCAGACTGAATCAATAACTAAAATGACTTGTATTGAATCACATTGTCACCTGTGATGTTCTTGTTGTTGTTTATCTTTGCTGGTGGGCTAGAGTAGTTAGAAGTGCATACATGAAGTTCATCCTGAGTTTTTTTTTTTTTTTATTCATTATGATGCATGTGTTTACGACGACTGACAGGTTTCTTCTGACTTACGTCAATAAATATCTCATCTTAGACTGGGGGATAAAATGTCCTAACAATGATTTCTTTACTGTTTAATTAGAGAGCTACAGGTTAAAATGTGTTATAATAGCTAGTAATCCATGATACGTCATCAACCAACTAAAGGAAACAAAACTTTAGTTCAGACCATGGGGTCAAATATCTTTATCGCTACCTCAGAGATGCCTTCTTCATGACCACTTTGTAAGAATACCATTAAATGACACTGTGAATGGGTAATTAGTGAATCTGTTAAACCCCATTATCAGTCCTGCAACAAGCACAGCTGACAGCTACATTACAGCATAGAGAATAAAAAGTTATATAACTGTATCATTAGTGTGGTGCTAATCTTCTGCTGAATTCAGATTGTTTATGATTACTGATTAACGAAGACTGACTTCAAGTAACACACTGACAAAAAACCTGTAAGGTAAGAATAAGAATGCACGTAACAAGTCGTTAATTATGTTGTATGCGGCTCCAATAATTGCTAAACTGTCCATTAGTTCCTGCCTTACCATATTTTATTAATATAGTACAATGGTCCTTTAAAATAAACTGTAACCCTGTGTCCCATTTGCTCTGTATCACTGCTCACAAGTGGGAAAGAGAAACAAATGACCAACAGGCAGAGGGAATCTTATAAAGGATGAGTATGTTATTCATTCTGTAGCTGACGTCATTTTTTTTTTCTAATGTGAACATCCACTGGCTTTCAGCTTTGCAAAGTATTGCACCTTCTTCATAAAACCACTGCGACATATTTTGTATTAACGCATAATGTTCCCACACCGGAAAAATAGTCTTTATCAAACTCAAGCTTACATAGTAATGGGCAAAGGCATACGACTCAGCTTGGACAAAAGGAGCAAACCCTTGGAAATAACCAGCAACCCTTAGAATCGCATCACACACATAGAGCAAAGTCAAATTAAGTCAAAGAACACAGAGGGACTCTTCTTAAGGTGAAACACTTCAAAAACTATTTAGTTGCCTGTATTTCCATTCATGCTGTGGGTCAAAAGAACACTTCAATCTAAAAGTAATAAAGTTTAAATATTTTTTAACTCTTCATTTTAGAGTTCAGAGGCAGCAGACCAGAACTAAAATCAGTCATTATGGGACTTTGAAAACCACTGAACTCTGGGAAAGACTTGCCCAGGTGTTAAATGCCTTTGTGCCCTCAATCATAAGTTGGCATTAATGGATCCCTCTGATGAGTTTAAGGAGTTGTAATTTATTTATTTGTGCTAATGGTTACGGTAAGTTCAAACATTTTAAATCCCTCACACATGATAAAATGATAAGGATCTCTTTCAACAAATGCATAACTGTAACTAATGGCACCCATATCAAAGATGTAAACATATGTTTCATATTGCTTATTTTAGGGAGAAAAGCGTAGATGACAAATTTACGAGACCCCAGAAAGTGGCATGACCATCTAAAAGCCTCTTTCACGTTAACTGAGTGAAAAAAAGGAAGAGACATTGCAGTATTACAGATTTTGTGACCTATATGCTTTCGTTATGAGGTTAAACTTTAATGTTTTAACTCATATTATTTTACTTTAAGTAAAACAAGAGCCCTGATTGTACCATATATAAACTAAAAAAGAAAAATCTTTGGAATGACTGTCAGGAAATTAGGAAATTGCATTTTTGGATATTTTTCCTCGCAAAAGACAGATGGAATACATGCACTGGTGGCCTCAAACAAACGGAACAAAGCCCTAAAGAAAGGGAGAACAATCAAGCATTACATTCTTCTCACACCCCATAATTTCACACCCTGTCAGCCACTCCAGCTCTCCGCACAAACGGCTTTGAGGGTGAGTGGAACTGAAAATTTGCTTGAACTGAAGTATCCTGTTAAAGTGAAACCACTAATACATTTAAGTTGTCTCTGAGAAGGCGACTGTCCCTTTTAAGGGAGCTTCAAAGGTTTGAGCAGACATTAAGTTTGCTTAACATGGTCCCCTTTGTGATGTGTCTAGAGGGAGTTGAGGAAGTTGTATTTTGTGTTTCTAACATTCTTTTCATCAAATCCGTTCCGACCGTATCAATTGTCTGTGCTCCGCTCTCACCTCAAGGACCCATCCCCTCTTACCTTGGAAGAATTCCACAGTTGCTCAGCCTGGAGTTTGATCTCGGAGAGCACGAGATGAATCAATGAGGGCCTCACAACATGACTACGACCCAAGGCAATCAAACAGCCTGTTAATGTCTCCTGAACAGGGAACTGGAGTTAGACACAGAAGGAAGATGTGGGGGTAAGGAAAAAGAGAGAGAGAAAAAAAAAGAAATGTCAACCTGGAGGGAAGTCTGGTGTATAAACCCTTAACGTGTCAGACTGAGTGATGTTACAATCATTAAAGAAGACAGAGATAAAAATGTCCACACCTGTCAACTGAATTACAGAGTCATTTCCAGCCTGAAAAAAGTATTTTTTTTTTGTCAGTGCACACCACAGAGTGGCTCATTAAACAAAGGTATCATTATTACTGTAATTAAAGTTCCATCAGTATGCGGTTTGCCTCAGCTAACAGTTTTTGACATCGTGTGCAATTGCACTACCAGAACCTTGAGGTGAACTGATGGAAACAAGTAAAATTACATACTTAGGTTTTCATACTGAAATGATAAATGACTCAGTGCTTTTTAAAATATGAGTGCTTTTTAAAAAAATGAAGGAATCATTTAACATGTTAAAAAAAAAGCAAGAAATGGGACAAAACCATGTTATGCAATTTTTTGAAAACTGTTCATCAGAGAACTGAAGGTCCTCTGATGTTTTTCCCACTCCTTACGTCCTTGACATGAGCAGCCTAATGGAATATGACTTACATACATTATTTTGCGTTGCTTTTTAAAACACAATATTCTGTGTCTGCCTCCAATGCCGCTCTGACCAACTCAGTCTAACCATTTCTAACAGGTATGAACAAAAAACAAACAGCTTGACAAACTGTCTCTGAGAACACAAGGTACTACTGATCACAGGATTTGTGAAAACATGCACAATGTGTAGAGAAAACAACTGCATGCTGCTTTAATAGAGGTTATTACATAAAAGCAGTCTTTAAAAAGACAGAGTCACACAGACAGAACTATGGCCAGGTCATGTCCTCCCTAAAGATCCTAATTCGTCCATTGGTCCAAGGGGTATTCAGCCGAGGGATGGATTTCCGAGGTTCTTGCTTCGGGCACGGAACGACGAATTGCGGCAGAGTGCAGCTGGCCCAAGATCTCAAGGACACACACAACACCAAAGATACAAGTTTCATTCCCATGGTAGAGGGAGCTAAACTTTATCTAACTTGGCATCAAATCAGGGCTCCCTGCCTTTCCAACGTCCAGTACCCCCCCCCCACACACACACAGAAAATGGAATGCCACAGCAACACTGTAGTACTGAATCGCTGCAATGATAACCGCAAAAAAACGCAATGGCTCCTGGGTAGTTCTAAGCTCGCTTCCATTATCTGTGCATAATCCTACTCTCTGACTCTCATTCTCCCTCAATTCCACACCCACACAAACTCTATTTCCTTGCTTTGTCACAGGGCTAAATACATCTTACAAGAAAACAAGAATAAAGCAAGTCCTTTTATTACACCACTATTTGGACTGAATATTTTTTCAAGACCTGCAACTTCACGTAACAGCGTTTTAACCAATCTATTCCATGACTTATATTTCGGTTAATATATTCTCAGATACTCCAGAGTCATCCTCTTTAAATAGTTTTAAGTCAACAGAGATGGGGTATTTGTACATAAAAAAAGAAAATGTTCAACAACAACAACAAAAAAGATTTCACTGTATTGCCAATATATTTGCACCAACCCACATATTCAATTCATCCGCATGATGGAACATGAGCTCTTAAACAGAACCGGAATAATCAGGAGATTGGCATTATCTGAGCCACCAGGCATGAATTAGGTAGCAAACAAGAGGAAAGGGCTTGAATAATTTCCTGAAGTTAATTCAAAATAATTCAAATTAATTAAATGAGAAGTTAAAAAAAAAAATCTTGAAGGTAATTCATCATACAGGCTTTCTGGCGACGACTGCTTCGCCGACACACCATAAGCCTGAGCTAAAAAAAAAAAGTCACCTCATTATATTTAGGTAACACTAGGAGGTATTTAAAAACTGATTTATTCACTCCAGTCCAGCGCATCATAAATAACACACGGGCTGCTAAACCCGCCTCAGAGACACGTCACCAAGACACTGACCTTGCAGCTCTTGGAGCACAAAATAGTCATGAACAATCCGCCATTTGTGCCGGTGAGTTCACTGAAAAATGCTTAAAGTCATAACAGCACACGATCACAACTATAATCTTCCACCAGCCCATTTAAGTCCCTCAGCTGAATGTCTGCACGCTGCCATACTGGCTTTTGCATGCTAATTAAACAAAAGATGACTGCGGTGCAGCTCCCATTATCAATGCAACCCTGGCAACCAGACAGCTTTACCAGGCTTACAGCAACCAGAAAAAAATAAACTAAATCGTTCTTCAAAGGTCAAACAGGCAGCGCGTTTCATCTGGATGGTTTTTAACTTGCACATTTATTCGTCGGGTTGACACAGCTCTACGCAAACTATGAAAAGTAAGAGCCCTCCATCATTATTCACAGTAAAAGATGTTTGCGTCATGCTCTCCTGTCCCTAAGCAACAGCCGAAGATGAATGCCTACAGACTACATGATCTTAGAAGACTCTCCTTTCACCCTTAGTCACAGCCCTGGAAATGGTGTGTCATGAGAAAAAGAGTTACAGTGTTATTGTGTTTGTCCACATGCCCAATCAGCAAGCCCCTCACTTATTATGGGACCATATTTTACTGAGGACATTACTGCAGCAATGTTCTCTCTCCCGGGGCATAGCTAGATCACCTGCATTCTTAGGTGACAACAAACATGGAATATTTTATAAGTCTGCTTTTACAAGGAAAGTTTGGGCTGTAAAAAGAACACACTACGACAAAAAGATACATTTATGAAAAGTAATTTGTCCCCTGCTAATTTGGTCAGCTTTCTCAAAACATTTTAAGCTGAGGTTATGGGTTATGCTTACAAGAGAACAAAATAATCAGTGTTCTATAAAACTGAGGACTGTAAGTATTCACACCAAGGTCAATTTAAAGAGAAGCATCTAGAAAAATGAGAGTAACTGAACTATATCTATCTCAGCCTTTCAGCCCTAAAAATCAAAACAATCAAGTATAAACATAATCAAGTACACCCTTACAATCAAAGCACAGACAGATACATTAGCATGCAACCGCTTCTGACAAGACTATAGCTGACAGCTTAATGACAGGCTGATATGAAGAAAGCCATATACTGTGAGACAGATGACCTCGTCTTCCTAAAATGACCAGTACTCAAACAAAATCTAGTCTAATATGTCCAATACCCCCATCCCAGCTGTCACTAGGGACCCACAGTGAACCACTCACATTTGTCTCCTCTGCAATGTAAATGTGACAAATGACAATACAATCCCATCTATTTATCTTCTGAGAGAAGAGGACAACATGTCCTTCACTATTCAGCTGTGACAGTCTTTACTTAATGCTCCTAACACAAGGATGATTATCTGCAATCTTAAAAGGTTAGGAACTACAAGTGCTGTCAATCACAACTTAAAAAGGGACGGGGGACATCACAACTGACCAAAGGGTTGTAAAAAAACAAGGTACTTGACCCGTATTGACGAATTACATGCAATGACCCTTCCTTCTACTGTCCTACTGAATAAAAAAACAACAAAAAAAACCCCCATATTCTCATTTCTATAGATGAGCAACGACTCCTCCCAAAAAAGACAATCTCTTATGAGTTGAGAACAAAGAAAGTTGACAGTTGTATACAGACATACTGGGCTTTAAAAGAGCATTAAAAGAACTTAAAATAAACTAACACAGCCTAACAGAGCACACGCTTTACTGGTCCCTCAGGGACACTGGTCTAACTTAAAACAGAGATGTGTCATGTTGATGGCAGATTTGAGATGAAATCATATTACACTTCATGCCCTATGTCATAATCTTGACCCCAGAGCACTGTCAGTTTATTCTACCGTGTCATGTGTGAAATATTTCAAAATTCCATTTAAGTGGAAAATGATCTAGGCTTATTGCTTTGCCATTGAAGTTGAGGCCCCCAGCCTAAAATCGTTAGGCTGGGTGCCTTACCTTAAAGGAAAATTAATTCATGGAGAGGAACCCACAAGCAAAGTTAAGGAAAAAGGTGGCACACTTTCATGATTCCACAACAACAGCAGAGTGAAAATAAGAGAATGTTAACTCTATACTTTCTCAGTGTGTTTTTTCACGAGTTGGTATAACTCTTTCCTTTGAGTTCCTCACACACAGGCAGACTGTTTCAGAGGAAGATGGAAACATGCCATCATGTATCACTTTGATACCTATATGATGAAGGTTCTGAGCGCTATAATCATCCCTGCAGACAAATAATACAGGACAAGGGTTGATGAGGTAGGCAGCTGGAAATTTTTTTAAAACAAGACAAAGAAACTGTAAATTCTGATGACAGGAAGAACGTTATAATTTTAGAACGCTCAACTAAACAAGAGATACTTATATTGTTCCGAACGCCACTGTTCCCATTTTAGGCATGCCTGGGAAATGTATCTTTACTTTAGATGAGTTCAAGGTGCAAATTTAAATCCACAGTAAATCACTGTATATGGGAGAAATTGAAAATATTACAGATAACTATTATTAAACTGTCATTTTAGAATTATTACAGCGTTGTACAGTACATTCGTAAATGCTCGTTTGGTGTAAGTGAGCAAAGCTGGAAAAAGAAGAAAAAAAAAAAAACGACAACACTAGAAAATCAATAGAAGGTGGTTGGAATTCTCAGATATAACGACTTCTCCAAGAAAAACAAGCCCTTTACCCACAAGTTTCAGATCAGACTACGTGATTACACAACTCCTACCTGGTTGAGCTGATCATTACTGAGCAGTAGCTCAATCAGCTCCTTCAGCGCCTCTTCCACGTGAGTCAAAACGTCTGCAGAGGGTCTGGGGAGAGACACGCCACTTTTATCCAGGGCCTCAGATGCCAGCTGTGAGGCCTGGGTGAGCAGAGATGGATGACGCAACAGTTGGGTATCCCTGAAGGCTGACACTACAGAGCAAATAAGTTGCTTTACTGAGTCCCACACCACTGAACCGTCCTCACTTAGGCAGAGACCCAGACTGCCCACCCTACGCAGACCACTCAGGTTCTGAAGGAACTGCATGTGCTTGAGCAAAGCCTGTTCCTGAGGACATCTCTCAGCCTGGGCAGAAAACAAAGGCTGACGAGGAGGGGCAGTGACAGGAGCCCGTGGATGCGAACAGAAATCCGTGGAGTCTTTGGTCTGCAGCAGTGCCTCTGTGTTGTTTCCTGTGCTATAGCCTGAATCTCTATCTGAATAACTCTCTGGTTCCTTGGATATGTCAGTCAGATCCTGAGAGAGTAGATTAAACAGGCCATCTCCTGTGGATTTTATCAAGTCATAAGGAAAGTGTTGGTGGCTTCATATCATTTAGCAAATGCAATGTAATACAGTCAGACAGAAATTCCAACAGAAATTCATCTAAGCTTTTACCAAGCTGGGTCTGTATCAGAATAAAGTGCAGCGGCCTGTACCATTCTCAAACCTCTGCATTAATAAGGGGTGCTGTGTATTACAGCTCTCTTATGTCCTATTAAACATGGGTATCAAACAAAAATCAATCATTTACCCCCTCAAAACGAACTGAATTTGAACTATGCAGGAGTAACAATGTGAAGCATGCACTGTAGTTTAAAAATTGTATCCTGCAATAGTCACTAACATGAAGTCATATGACTACTAGGAAAACCAAATGGAATGAAACCAAAGGTGAGCTCACTTGTGTGATAAAGTCAACCAAGAACAAATCTTTAAATTCTTTTATAAAGGACATGTCATGTTAACTAGAGAGGAAAAAGAGGACCACTGGGTGAATGCAGACATAAAGGATGCAGAAGCAGCAGAAGGCAGAGTGTATATGCACAGCCAGTGTTTGCACAATATACTATTTACGATAATTTGAACTGCATTGCGTTGTGCTACTTGTTTTGCATTCACTCAATTACTCATGCAACCTCTTGTTGAGGTCTCTCACCTTAAAGTGAAAGTGACTTAATCAAAAGTAAAAAATGAACCTGTAAACCATAGAATGTTTGATAGAGGGAAAATGCTAGAAGATTACTACCAATGAACTCTTACTGTAAATAATGTAAGCAGCTGAATGATCTGAAATTAAATGAACGCAAGTAAACATTCACACAGCAACATTTGCATACAAAAGGCTGAGAACAAAAGAGGGAGATTAATCAAACCCACCAGCTCCTGTCTCACAGCTATTACTACGTTGTGACATCATCTTGGTGAGTAGGAGTTCTTGTCGAAGTCTTAACACCTCCTCTTCCAGCCCTTGTGCTTTGGTCTTCCATGCCTGATCTTGACTATGGAGCTTGGAGACTAAGTATTCACTGTGTTGTCTTCCAGTCCACCCTGGGGGTTTGTTTTTAATAATGGCAACTGCCACAGTTAGTTTGGCAGCCCAGAAATACCATTTCTCCAGAATGGCACCTAGAAGAAACGAAGCTTTGCATGAATATTACAAAATGTGCTGATATTCTTTACTTAAATGTACTGATTTGGTTCATATTACTTTTAGAAAACGTCCTGATGAGCACGTTATGGTAGATTCAACTAAGGGTAATCACTTAAAACTAACTCAATTAAACTGTTCCATCCGCCTTGAGCAAGTATTTTTTCGGATTGCTGAGTTAATAATTAGGACGATTATCCCTACTGGCCTGTGAAATTTCTGAGGCATATAATGCAAACAGTTGAAATATCAATGCTTCAAACCACGAAAATCGCCCGTTCGACACATGTGCGTTTCAGCAAAGTCTGTCACCACGGGCTACAAAATCGCACAAGAAACTACGCTGTCCCTTCTGCGACATGCATCCAGATTCAGACAAGCTTCAGTAGATTGTGAGGCTACAATATGCGTCGATATGAGACTTTCCAAATGTATGTCTTTGTTTTTTCCTGTACGTTATTTGAACATTGTGGTCTCAAGAACACAACTAAACAAGCTGATCTTGAAAAATCCACTTTGGTTTCCTGTGTCGTTAAACAGTTTAATTACCTCTGTTGTGAGGACCATCAGAAGCTCTAGCATCTAAGAGCAGTGGCAAAGTTAGCGAACAATTCCCCTCCGAGCTACACGCCTCTGATACCTGAGAGTGGCTTTCGAAGGGTGCTAAAATTGTGAGGACAATAGAATACGTGTTTCTTGAGAACTCTGATCTGTTTGCATTTTGTATTTTAGACTCATACTTACCATTTACCGACAAGTGCTGCTGAGAGACAGCAGTGTCAAAGAAAACGAAAGGTTTTTTTTAATTGTCTCACTGAGTTCACCACATTTTGTTACAACTTTACAGCAAAATACGTGCCTCGTTAAGCGTGGGTATTATACTACATGTAAAGTTACTGAGGAAAACTAAAATTGGTTTCAGATGATAAACGTACTATGTTCTAAGTAATTTCAGCAACTACTGAGTTTAAACGATCAACGTATAAACCAGTAGCTATTTAGCACCTTGGCAGCTAATTGTGTGTTGTCCGTTTTAGCCAGTAAGCAAGATAAAACGTAACATCTGAAGTTACCATGTGTTCGATCATCTGCATTCGCAAAATTGTTCTCCATTCGAGTAGCTGTTAATAATTCAGAAGTTACCACACTTGATGGTATGTCATTATATGTGATATAAGAACGCTCCCTTTATCTAGCTGGCAAATTACACCTAAAGATTGGTGCAACGATACATTTCCTAGCAAGGGGCCACTTTGCCAAAATCCGCCAAAATCCTTCGCTAATTAGATCACGTGACGTTTTGATTACTACACATGAGACGTCGCACAGCAGTCCAATGAAAACCAGATGGTCGGTATGTAGAACTGTGGTAATCGTTTAGAGTAGTTGACAAAGTGGGTTAGTGCATGTGTACAGTTGATTCAGCATTCTAAGCGCATCCATCCATTAAGGACAAGCTTTAAAGAAACAGTTGATCTGTCCTCACCTTTTCTGGAGAGAAAACAACTGTATAACTGTCATAACTAATTCAAACATAGATCACATTCCAGTGAACTGACCACTGTGTTGTTGTCATCATTTTGATATGTCAGTGTGAGAGCAGCCTGTGGACTTCGGAGTAACTCTTTTCTTTCATCTGCTCCCGAGTTGGGAACACAATTTACGAACGCGAATAAAATCTTACTGCAAACTTTTCTCGTCTGGAATTGCATGGTACCTTTCCCCTGAATCCCAGGGCATTATGACCCTGATGAGGACAATAAGACTTGGAGAGAGAAAACCAGAATGTTCAGTGAGCGCCCCCAGTGTGTATGAACACCGTGAGAGCGGACCACATAAAGCCGGGCGCGGAGCTTCATCAGCATCAGTGGAACTTCTGAAGTAGGCTGCCGCAAGACTGTCACCAAGCCTCGGAGACCTGGAATGAAAAACAAACAGACAGATGATTTGAGTGATTTTTAAACTCTTGTTGGAGACAACAACGACCCTGGACGGCTGATATCCAATTAGGCGTCACACGAAGAATTAAATACCAAATTCCTTGTGATCCGGTTAAATCTATATGCCCTAAAAAAAAAGGACTACCCACTACCCAGCGAGACGTTGATTAAAAGAACTGAAGACAACACGACACACGAAAAATTCAGGTTAAAAAGTTTTGGCGACATTTTATGTTTCACAAATGTGTGTGAAATGTGTCAAATGACACCATTTACGGTTTACCCGACAAGTCAAGATGACAAGAAAAGACGTTCAACCTTGAAGGGGAAAGGAATTGAGCATTTTCTTAGAAAGATGACATTCTAAACTTGATGCCAGTCCTTAAGACGCTACTTGTGACACCGGACCAGCAACAGAGGATGGAGCGCTCCAGTCAGTTTAAGCCAACGACTGTCAGTTATGGAGAGTTATTAAATATTTCAGCTAATAACACTGATTCAAACTACACTTCCAAGACAGGAGAAAGGGATGCGAATCTTTTTTTCCAAGCAAGTCTTGCGATTATTTTATCTCTTTTAACTTTTGCCACGACATTGTCCAATGCTTTCGTTATTGCAACTATTTATCAATCCAGGAAGCTGCATACTCCTGCAAATTTACTCATAGCATCACTAGCAGTTACAGATCTACTAGTTTCAATTCTAGTGATGCCAATAAGCGCTCTATATACCGTAAGTCAGACCTGGACATTGGGTCAAGTCATGTGTGATATTTGGTTGTCTTCTGATATAACCTGTTGCACAGCATCTATTCTGCATCTGTGCATAATTGCCTTGGACCGTTATTGGGCTATAACGGATGCTGTTGAATACTCTAAGAAGCGCACTCCTGCGCGCGCTGCAGGAATGATTGCCACTGCCTGGGTCATAGCCATCTCCATCTCTCTTCCACCCTTTTTCTGGCGTCAGGTGAAAGCGGAGGAGGTCACCAGCTGCTATGTGAACACTGACCATATTTTCTACACTATCTATTCAACTTTTGGAGCATTCTATATCCCTACTCTCTTACTGATTGCCTTGTACGGCAGGATTTACGTTGAGGCCCGCAAAAGAATATTGAAACAGTCCCCTAAAAAAACGGGGAAAAGACTTACTTCTGCCCATTTGATCACCAACTCACCGGGATCTGTAGCATCAACAACATCCCTTAATTATGGAACAAACGAGACCTCCTCTTGTGATACTATTTCGTCTGCGAACGTTAATCAAGTGAAAGTCACTGTGTCGGATGCTCTTTTGGAAAAGAAACGAATATCGGCAGCCAGGGAGAGAAAGGCAACGAAAACGTTAGGAATTATATTGGGCGCATACATCATATGCTGGCTTCCATTCTTTATTTACACGTTATTAGTGCCTATCTGTACAACTTGCACCCCTCATCCTGAACTGTTTGACATCTTTACTTGGTTGGGTTACCTCAACTCTCTCATAAACCCCATCATTTACACAATGTCGAACGAGGACTTCAAACAAGCTTTCCACAAACTGATACGGTTTAAGTGCTTCGGATCATGAGTCATAATATTATTGAAGGAATAGCAATGTGAAAATATCCTAGCAAATGTGCTACCGTATTCTTATATCCTATAATCTGTCTAATTATACACTACTGGGTTTCAACAGGCAAAATCGAAGCATCGGGTGCGTGTAAATCACCTTTTCTAGTAAATATTGGCTTTTCCGACCACAACGCAATTATATTCTGTTTAGTGTATGTCAGAAGATTAAGTCATTTTCAGTAATATGAGGTTAAGACTTTTAAAAACAAGCTTAGTAAAAAGGCATCTAGGTAAGGTAGGGTAAACTACTGACATCAGAGCTATAATAGGCTACCCTCAGTTTGCGGTTTATGCTTGGTGGACAACTTGGTCGCGCCTTGGAGAAGGATGTATGTATGCGGGCAAAAATTCTGAGCACGTCACATGGAAAATGAAAAAGCCTCTCGAGTCTCCTGGTGAGGAGTAGCCTCAGGGGTCGCCTATCTCAGCCATTGTAACTTTTTGACATGGGAAATGATGGTTATTTGCTGATATGATATGAATCGGAGATCTAGTTAAGTAAAACTGTAGGCTAATGTCGACAAAATGTTTTATGTAAATATATGTGCCATTCAGTGCTCTGATTTAATCTGACCCAGCTGCAAAGCAATTTTGACATCTGATCACATCAAGAAAGCCATTATAAGTGGGAATCGATTTGTCGAGTGTATTTATTTATTTATTTGTTTGTTTGTTTATTTATTTACTTATTTACATATGTACACACTTACATGCATTCTTGTTTGTTTGCCGTTATTGACTGTGTTATTTTCTGATCATGAGAAAAAAGGAAAAAAGAAAAAGAAAAGAAATAAAAATTACCATGGCTGTGAATTTTACATGAAAAATCAATACCTATGCCATTAAAGCCACAAAATCCTTATGTTCTAATGAATGTAATGCTGAAGTAAATCTGATTTAAAATTTATCGTCTTAATTGTCTTGACAGTTAAACATTTAAAGGTGTCACATGGACATTGTTGAATAAAGCATAGGCTGGTTGCATTTCAAGTTGGTACAATATGTCCCTAGGTCTGGACAGGTAATTATGACAGGGAAATATCCTCATGGTGCCTAGAACAGGTAAACTTTATCAATCATCTCAGTTCCATGTTATTGAAATGAAATGAAATTGAAATGAATGAAATTTCAGTATACTATGGAACTCATCTTTCATAAAAGTTACTGCTGTATAATACAGGCTACTCTGCACGTAAACAATGCACTGTATTTGCCATGGCCTATTCCAAAACAACTGTTGCTATCGCAAAGTGTGAAAAATAAAACCTTAACTGAAATGGGGGAGTATGGCAATTTTCCTTTGGGGAAATAAGTCAGGTCACTGATTTCATGACAGTACAAAAATACCCTGGACATATTCTATCCTTGTGCATATTTCAGATTACACACATGCAACAACTGAGCATTAAACAAATTATTCAAGAGAACCTTAGGACAGATATTTGTTGTTACATCAGATTCCATCTTGTTGGCTTTGTGTTAGTCACTTGTATGTGAGCAGGGTGGCTTTAAGAGTCTCATTATTATCTTGATTATATTATTACTAGTTTGAAATGGTGTGATTTTAGAGATTATTTGGCAGAAATTGCATTTTATTGATGATCCATCTCCAAATGAATAGACCAAACAGACTGCACAACATTTTGCTATCATGAACGTGATGCTGTACTAGTTTTAGTGCTCCTGGCAAATTCGTTTGCAAAGCTCAATCATACAGGTCAAAATCATACAAGAATTTCCTTTATTTCCCTCAAGGACTTTTTTCACTCTCTTTCTTTTTTTTTCTTCAATAATATATTAACCTGCAAAAATATAACAAAAATGCAAACAATTTTGCAACTGAAGAAGAAAAAAAAAACTTAGAAAGTCATACCCATGCTGTGAAAGTGGTTACAGTGTTTCATTTCAGAGTGATGACGGAAAAGTGTACTACTTAAAGAAGAACACCATTTCCTGGGCTCCTATGGGAGAAAGCCCATATAGAGATCAGATATGAACATCATGAATAAGACATAAAGTGTCTCAGTTCAGTTCTATGTGTCAATCCTAATTCTGAAGTCCTTGCCATAGGACGTAGCCTTTGTGTATTATTGTTCTCACCACAGCCAAAGTAATATCCTGCTTCCTTTCTGATGCAGATTTGGCCCAGACCTGTGAAAGCAATTTCCAGACTCCCACATGACACAACAGTTTCCATGGCTTCTGTCTTTATTAGGCATTAACAGCTGGCTTGACAGGTTATGTTTCATTTGTTTTGTGTAAGTGAAAAATATGTTGACATACCATGGTTGTGGCTGACAGTATATCTGACCATCAGGTGCATCTTGCAAAAGTTAGTTTGACATAACACCTGAACATGCAGACATTATACAAAGATTCTTGTCATGTACTCATTTGCTCACATAAACTGTACACAACCTCTTCTTCTGAAATGTAATGAAATGGATAGCATCAGTGCCAATCGTAATCTGCTGGGGCTTTGCAGCTTTATTGAGAAATGTATTAAAAGTTAAGTGTCCTCGTAAGAAACTCAGATGGATGCTGTCTCAATGGATTAATGTTCCTTTTTACTGGAGTATTATTTCTTCCATGTACACAGAATATACTGAATGGTGTGAAGTTGAAAATTGTATTAATTGCCAGCACAGACAGTTCCACCAAGCTGGAGAACAATTAATATATATTCTCACTCCTCTATCTTAAATCTTCTGTCATGACAAAGTAAGATGATCATCATCTGCTCAAAAGTAGGTAAGAAGTACATTATGTTTTTTTATTTGTTTCCATTTGCTGAAGGACTGATATTTGATTTCAAGATAATAAGACACAGATGAAATAGTAATTGGCTCCAGATTTGAACCCAGCCAGGAGGAAGTTTGTCTCATCTTCAGGATCCTTCCTTCGCCCTGGATCTCATTTTGTGTTACAACACTGAATAACGGACCTAATAAAGGTAAAGTAAGAAAGGGACATATATCAAAGAAAAAGAGTGGTGGGGGCAGAGACACATCTTGGATAAACATTTTTCACCGGCTGCCAATCCATCACCTGTTTTTATATAGATGTAATTATAAGAAATTTGTTAAGGACAAGATCGTCTCTTCAAATGTACAAGTTATTAGTTTGTTACTTTTAACTTTTGAAAAGTTTGGTTTGTAAATGTATATGACTATTTATAATGTAGGCCTGTACTCATATTCACATAGGTAGAATATACTTATGAAAGTATTTATGAAAATTTCAGATTCATGTACAATATAAATGATTTTCCTTTACTCAAAGTTTGGCTGTATAGAAAAACATTATTTTTCTGTAAATAATTTTTCAATTATATCCTAGTTGTGTTTCCCTGTCAGAAATTTTACTGGGAATTTAGGTCCTAAATTCAATTTAAATAGCGCAGCTGAAGCGGTCCAGCTCCTTTTCCTCTAGTGAGACATATTCAAATCCTACTCTTGAGCAAAGGTTGGCACACTCTGCATAGCTTAATGTCTCCCAACCTCCAACATGCCAATGGAAAAAAATTAGGTTTGGTCCAAAAGTGAAAAGAATGAAAATATCAAGTCACTCATTTATCTCTTAACAGTTTTAGCCATACAATATGCCCTTTTATGTGTTAAAATCTATACAGTATACCACAGTAAAGATTCACTAAAAGAACAAAACATCATTGCGTAGTATGAATGTTTTATTCGTTATTCATACTGAATACCATAAAGTGGATAACATATTAGATAAGTGTATTATTTTGAAATGAAACCGTAGTTAATCATAGTTTAAAAATGCGGTATTCATATTATGGTAGGAATCCCTTTATTTTAATTATAAATATGTCAATATATAAATATTGAATTACGAATTAGGCATTAAAGAAGTCTGACAATTGAATTTCTAAAGCAATATAGGATATCTAAAGATGTTCAGAAGACGCTAGAAAGTAAGTGTTCAACTTGTAGGTGCATTAGTTAGAAAACCTGCAAACTTGTTTAATGTGGCCAGGAGAACAGCAAAGGGAAACACCAAACACCAAACAAGAGGGTGTAGTTGCAAGTCTCGGCAGACAAGTACAAATGAACATTTAACAGGATAGTTGTTAAAACCAACAAAACAATGCACCTGAATAATCTCTGTGACCCAAAATATGTGTGTGTTGAACTTCACAAAACTGTTGTTTATGGTTCGGATGCAACCTGCAACCATGGCTAGGGTGCAAGAAAAAAAAAAAAACATTACTTGGGGTATTAGCCATTACAACTCAGCTCTGAGCACTGGGAAAAGAAATATGGCTTGAGGAGTTGTATTTTTGGCATGTTCCTACATCCAGAAGGATTTAGGTTTAGTTAAAGCCAAAGGATGCTTTCATCTTATATTGACTGTTGAAAACTGTTTAATATGGAGGTGGATCTGATATGGCACTGGCAGCCAGCTTGTGGGAGTGATTGGCTTCAACATGGTAGAATCACCACTAACGAATCTGAATCCATTTTTAGGCAACCCTGCGTACACTGTGGAACAAAAATGGTTCCCTCAAGATGTTACCACACCATGCAAACTGCTTAGCGGATTTAAGAGTTTTCTATGAACACCAGGATTAAGTAAAATGCCTTCCATATCCTCCCCTGTTGCTGGATCTAAACATCATTAAACCTTAATGCAAAGATCTGGAGGGTAAAGGACAGAAGAGTATTCATCCTCCTTCATCCTTATATTACCAGAAGTTTTCCATCTTGAGGGATGGTCCAATATCCCACTAGAGGCACCTCAGAAACTTCTTTGAAGGAAATAAGAAGAAGCAGTTCGGAAACCACTCTTTATTACTTTCTAGATATTCACATACTGGTTGTGTTTGTGTATATGACCTCATCTTCACAAATTCCTCTTATGTCTCTCAGCCTTTCCGCAATATCCTCGCATTAGAATTTCAGCTCATTGTCACCCCGGTCCTTGTTAGCATTGGTAAGGTTTCTCCTGTGAGTTCCTCCTGTCTCTTATTTACCTTGCCATGTGCATGTTAGTCATTCAGCAGGTGCACTGCCCACTCCATCCTTACGCTGACATATTGTTCTGTTGCATTGACAACATGGTTATTTTTGTATACAGGCACTACCCGGGTTACGAACGAAATCCGTTCCCTAAGCCTGTCTTTAAGTCAAATTTGTAGGTAAGTCGGAACAGGTACATACACAGTGTTAACAGCAACATGACCCAACTTAAAATGGCAGATGGCGTTCTCCTTCCTCGAGCTGGCGAACCACTGAAGCCACGCAATGTTTTCATGAGCGTCACAAAGTAGTTCATGCATTCGTTATTACAAATCATTGTATTTAACTCAAATTTATAATATAATGGCAGTCCGTTCGTAAGTACAAGTTGTCCGTAAGTCAGACGCTCTTAACTCGGGGACTGCCTGTACATACTATACAAACCTGATCATACTCAGCAATATTCAGGATACTGGTGATGACAGTGAAAGAAAGATTACAAATGTTTAGGCTTTTCTGAGATGAAACCCCGATCAGAAGTCAAAGACTAAACCAACAAGCAAAGGTAACAGAACTCAATCGGCAGGAGAGCTTAAAACCACTATGCACCATATCTTTTATTTAAATCCCTGGATCGAAATGGATGACAATAGTGCTAGCAGCCCAAAATGTGAATATTCCTCCACTGAATAAATGGGAAGGAAAAAACAGAAAATTCAGCTGTGGGACATTTGCAAAGACTTGAGAGTTAATTTGTCCAGGTGATCCAAATAAGTGAAACATAACTGAAGGATAGTCGGATTGTTAAATTGTAATTATGCTGAGACACTAGACAGTGACAGCATCCATCCATTTAGGCTGACAGTTGTTCATGACCCTAGTTATCTTTTTCATATCACCCTGATGTTCTGGCTGACTGAGAGAGTTAGCAATATTGAGTGGCATTTTTGAAATTCAAATTAGCAGTCACATTCTCTTCGTTACAACTATGTTACCTATGTCATTCATTCACATTTTCCTTTACATTTATATATTTATCAGACACTATTGTCCAAAGAGCACATACAGTTAATTGGAAAAATAATTTTAGTGCTGGTTCCACAGGCACACTAAATTTCTGAGGTCTATGATAATGATACAAGCTGCAAGATATATTCAGTGTGATTGCAACACAACAAGAAATCCCTACAGTGCAACACAGAGAGATTTAAGTGCAAAGTCTGCACAATCGAGCAGTAAAAGACAATAAAGTGAACACACGGTATAAAATGTGGAGTACATAATTCTGTTCAGTGCAGTTTCACACAATGTACCTTGAAGTTTTAGGTATAGTTTTAAAAAACTGAGTATTTAGGGTGCATATATACTCTTAAGGCAGTCCTGAATTATACTAGGAGCCTGTTTCTCTGCTGTGGGGCAAACATTCTTATGCAACACACTTAGACTTATGTCCATTGGAAGCATAAGGTGACAGTAGTTGATTTTACCAATGTTTTTGACAAAAGGGGTCACGAGGGGTGTACTCCTGGACCATAGCGCTGCGATACTTTGGGACGGTACCTGCGGTAGCACAGGATGCCACTCATGTCTTCTGTTTCTTTCTGGTTGCTACTATTAGAAAGTGGAGTCATCTGAGCAGAGATGTGCAATAAATGAATTTGCACCATCTGTTCAGCTGCCTTTGCGTTTTATTGTGGGGGAATGGTGGCACAAGTTAATAGCCCAGTGAGGAGGGAGCTACAGTAGTCCAGCCTTGAAATCACCAGTGCCTTGCCTGGGCAAGGATTTTGTGTCTCAACGGATGCAAGGAACGAGAAGATCCTCTTGATGATACAAAGGTAGAAAGGTAGGTCTTTGCTGTAGCAGTCATGTCCTCAGAGAGGAGCGATCTTAGAGTGGGGTGTGTTATGCTGTTGGGAAGATCAGTTCTGCTTTGTGTAAGTTGAGTTTAAGGTGATGCTTTGACATCCAGACAGAAATATCACGGCCATGCAAAGATGATCTCAGCGATCTTGGAAGAGGGCAGAATGAGAATTTTATTTTATTGTGAGCAGCACAGCAATAATAAAAGAATCCATATGATTTTATAATAAACCCAAAACAGCTAATATGTAGAGAGAACAGCAGTAAGACAAAAGCCAGCTGAAAGGTTATGTCATACGGGCATTGATACTCTTTGTGCAACCTTATAGGACCAAACCTTCAAGTATGATACTAACCAAAAAAGGAGAAGAATACCACACTCTTACAAGTAATGTCAGTCTTCTTTTGTTTCATCGATTAGTTTTGTTTTTAAAGAATCACATAAAACCATTGATACAGAAAAAACATGCTCGTGATAAAGTGCATTGAACTGATAACCATCGCACTACTTTGTGAAACAAACATATATGGCATGTCACTTTCCACACTTTCACTCACCACCAATGTTATTTTTTTATACAAACAATTTTGATATCACAACTGTTTGCCATGACACATTCATCTTTTTTAATAGGTCCATCCAACTTGCAGTCCTTCAGAAATTGGACCTCTGAAAGTAGCATGCTGTGCATGGCAATTTTGTGTGATGGCTTCTAGCTAACCTTTGTATGAATGTAGCTAACCTTTGTACTGCTTTGTATGAATGGCAGATCATGTTCTATCAAACCTCTATATTTGACACCAATAGGGACACTTTTCCTCTCTTGTGCATTTAGATGTGTAAGAGGGTTTGCAGGTTTGCTTGAGAAGCAGTAACTTACGACATATTCGTTGTATGTTTTCTTAGTACATTAACTATACTGCCTTATAATTACAGATGAAAAGTTATTTCTCAGTGTCCATTCCCTATTTGAAATTTTACATTCACTCAGTGTTATTCTTTTTCTTGGCTTAGTCAACCTTGTCTCCATTGCTGGAGCAGATTTCTGCAGATTGGGGGCTGGCACTGTGAGCAATGTCCCTGGGCTTACACCCTGCACTGCCATTCAGAAGTGTGTTTCAGTATTCTAGAGAAATAAAAACTGCAATGGCTGTCGATGGGCTAGAGTTTCTGATCTGTTCTCCACAAAAGAGACTTGTGATACATTTTGCAAGTCGTGAACAATTAGATACAGGAAAAGTTGTGAAAAAAAGGTTGAATGATATACCCAGTTTTATTTCCTTTGATGAACTGCAAAAGCTTAGTGAAGCACAGTGCTTCTGTAAAGCTTAATGTAGTTTAATTGTAGTCTATTGACTGTGGCCTTTATGTTTTTACATATTGTGAAGCATCCATTTTAGATGCTGTGCCTATAATGCAAAGTGATCAAATCTGCTGTGCATCACTGGATGTAATTGCAGCAGTGAGTTTGAAGATGCAGGAAGATCTCATTTGATTCACCAGACACATCGATCTGAAATGTCATCTCATTCTGTCTGCAGAAAGTGGTTGAATTAGGGGTCTAGTATTGTGCTGCACAGAGCGAAATTCAAATATTCCCCTTTTAACCCCAATGCATGATAAAGCCACTTCTACGATCACAGCTTCTCTTTGGTATTATTCATTTTACAATTCAGTGTATAAGACAATACCATTATGTTGTAATTTGACCCAAGATTCATTTCATGCATCTCTTGCATTTTGCACACAAACCTCAGAAGGTGACACTTAAAATATATTTACAGAGGGGTCAAGCAATTTACAGGTCAGTATCTGAGTTGTTGTCTAAGTTCCCAGCTGTGCCATTCAATGTAAAACGCCTGAAAGTGAAACAGGGCCATTCTTTGTTCTCTCTTATGAAATATGAGAGAATATTTAATAGCCTTCGTGGGCAGAAGAGAGTCCATGCTGACAGCCATAAGTTGGCCACCATGCTAAACCACAGGAGGCACTCATAACCGTGCTGGAAAACATCCACTCAGTCAGAGATGCTGGAGAAGGGCCAGAGTGGTCAGAGCAGGCATCTCTCTCATTATCCCTGCAAAAAACAACAAACTATCTCTTGCTTTCATATAACCAGTACTCTGCAGTACTAAATATTTATCTATCTGATGTGCTATCTCTCACAGTTTAGACCACAAACTCCAAAAAAAAAAAAGAAAAGAAAAGCTCTACATTTTGTCAATTAGATATTAGTGCTCATCAAGCACCTCCTTGTGTGGGGAGGTGTGAGAATGTACTCGTTTCTTGCATAAATGGGAAAAAAAAATCCCCTGTGTGAGTCATGAGTGGCAAAGCCTAGTAGAAACCCAGAATTTCAAAGCTGTCACATGGGTATAAAAAGTAAAGTGTTTGGTATGTCCTTCAGGTGTTATCTGCTCTTCTCTACATGGCAGGACTGCTGCATTGGATCAAGGCTTACTGGAACACCTGAAATGTCAGGGTGATCTAATCTGTATCTGGTCAAGGAAAGACTGTGCTTGGTCGAGGGAGACTTTTTTGTCTGATGAATATGTTTTGGACTTGAAAGTCTCACTCCACATATGTTAGGCCCAGAGAATGTTTACACACATCATCCTTCAAAAATTATGCTCGGTACCTACAATGTTGTTTTTCACTGCTGGTGTACCATGAGGTAAAGATTTGCACAAAGCTTATGACTATTATGCATTGCAATGCAGATACAATACATGGTCAAATACTAGCAAACACCAGCCTCTGATACTGTTGATGAATCATTTTGAAAAATAGATTACAAAAGACCATGGACTGAGCATTGGGAACCTTGTCTTGGATCCGTTTCATTTGTAGGAAGCCAAGAATAAAACAAAATTAATGGTGTATATCGAGTGTTACATAGTACTTTTGTACTGTAACCATTGAAGAACTCATGGAGACTTCATAATATCATTATAAGTTTATATACTACCACTGCAGAGACCAAGCTGCAACACTTTGCCAACCCCTCTGGTAGACTCTGATTATTACATTGAAAAAAAAAGACTTAAGATAAATTTGTGAAAGCTTCTTTTTTTCTCCATTTTCGCCCTCAGTGAAACATTTCATTACTCAGGCTTGTTAGTCTACTCTTCAGTACCCAAAGAAAACCACTTTAGTCTGACGAAATGAAAATGATCATCCTCTCTTTCACACATGTGAGGCCAGCCCATGTAGTCTTGTCAGGCCAAAATAACTCACACAGAAAAGAATGTTATTTGCACTTTGCAAGCACTAAATGTACACTGGACAATGTGTCACATGAATACAAGTAGGAAGGGGACTCTGCAAGCTCTAACACTTAAAAAAAACATAGTTCATTACCATCCCTTGAATTTTCAGCCACTAACAGTCAATCTAGCATCACATGGAGCTCTTCAGAGCTATGAATCCCAGTTTGAAGAACCATCTCTAACTTTAATAGCTTTGATTTTGAATTGATCATTGACAATATTTTCATGGAGCTCCTTGTTTTTGATTTGTATTTCTTTTGACGGTATAAGTGAAGCATTTATCTTTAGGGTGATTTTTTATTTCAGCCACAGATATAATGATCGATTTGACTATTTACCTAAAATCCTAAAATAAATATATAACATAAAACCTAATATGTGTATGTATATATATATATATTTATTGTTGCTGTTGTTGTTGTTTGTTTCACTCAAGAGAAAAAGATGTATAAAATCTGTACCTGTAAAATCATTTTGTGGATCTAGAGATTCTTGTAGGGTGATGTCTGTGGCACAGTATTACAGACTGAGGATATTTTCAGTGTTTCTAACATGGATCATCAATAACTACTCAACAGATCCTCAGCACCAAACTGAAGGCACAACAGAAATACATTTTTTAACATCATCTTTCACAAACAGACTTTCAACAGGCATCAATCTGTAAATTGATAACAAAATTATCCCTGTTTTATATGGTAAGGCATCAGGGATCTGCTGACAGGGAGTAATAGCTGTGAAATGACAAACGGACGGCATGTTAATTAGCCTCTCTATGCAGTTCAGTTTGAGAGAATAAGAATAATAAGATCTAACTTTGTTAAAAGACAGGTAGTTGGAATGGAGACTCTTTTTAATTAAAGGATAGAGTGAGTGCAGTTTTACTCCACAGACCAGTGTAAGTACATTAATACAATACATAAAAAAATGACTATTAGGGGCCACTTGACATTTTTCTCTCCCATTTCAGAAGAGCAGCACTCCTTCAGTATTAGGCTCCTGTTGTACTGAGGAGCATTGTTGATAGTAAATATACTGTAAATATACCATTGATGTGGGTCATTTTGCTAGCAAGGGGGATGGCATCCCCCTTCAGCCCCCTACAAATCACCTACTGATTTTACATAATTATACTATGAAAAGTCTCTCTCAGTAAGAATGACCTAGTTTTATTATATGTTAAACACATGTGCTCATTTTATAATTTATCTTGCCGTGTTCATGTCAGAACATATTCGATTACCAGGTTACTATTTGGCAAATACCATGGAAATAGTGATAGAAGATAGAATAGAGAGAATATTTTTTATTGTCATTTCCCCAAGTACAATTTTCACTGCAGAAGTACAACAAAATTACATTAGAAACTGGTTGTTCACAATAAATAGTTCTGTGTGGCTGTATGAACAATTCGCGCTGGTGACTAAACTAAATGCTACGATAATAAAGATAATAGAATGACAAAAATAGTACCTGTTTGGAGAGCACAAAGCTGCTGCATCTGGACACGTCACCATCTTGAACAGATTTGATGTTCACATAAAGGGCAAGCAAGGTAAGCGCCTCACAGCCAAAAGGGAACAGAAGCCCTGCTGGGCTGAACTCTTCCAAGGGGTTCTCAATCGACCATGGCCAACTTTCGAGACTGACATATATAAGAGACAGAGGCTGATCTGGACATCAACACAACCCCACCAGACCAGCACAAAATCAATGCCATTGAGTCTCTAAAGAAAGGTGAAGCTCCCGGTTTAGACAACCTCAGTGCAGAACTCCTCAAAACTGATCCCAAACCATCACAAAAGATTTTACAGTTTCTGTTCACTTGTGCGCAGGGAACATAAGCAGACAATGATGACTGGTCCAAAAGTATCATTGTCAAGATCCCTATGAATGTGTACTGAACAAATTCAGTAACGGGTTTGACGTTGCCATCTTACCAGTTACAAATGGCAAAAGTCATCATAAACTGAATCAATCATCAGTTGACCAACGACTAAGAACAAAAGAGGTGCGTATATGCAAGGTAAGATGATGTGCTTACTATATCTTTATTCTCTGCAGCACCAATGAGCAGCAAACACAGCTTCACATCAGCTTGACATCAACGTGTATTTCCAGAAGGACTTTGACAACACAAACAGAGACAGCATACAGAGTGTCTACAGCGAGGTCAGCTGCAGTATGGGGCACAGTGGCTTGAACTTTGAGGTCGAGACTCGTGTGAAGCAGGGATGTCTGCATTACTCAGCTTAGTCACTGACTGGGTAATGCAGCACACCAAAGCAGGTGCTACAAGAGGCATCTCCTGGACCCTCTTCCCCACACTAGAGAATCTGGACTTTGCACAGGCTCTGCCACTAATCTCTTAACTCCACAAAGACATGTAGAAGAAGACTAACAGACTCAGCATGTTTGCGCAACAAGGGAGTCTAAGCATCAGTGTTAAAAAGACAGTGTTAAAAAGTCATCGCCCTCAATGTTTCAAACTTGGAGCCAGTCAGTGAATGTCAACAGAAAAGATTTACCCACAGCAATACAGTTCACCTACCTTGACGGTTACATCCTGCAAGGTAAAGGCACAGGCAGTGACATACAGAGTCAACTAAGGAATGCCTTCAGGATGCTCAGCAACATATGGTGATCAGTCCATTACACTTTCTATACCAAACTCAAGCTGCATCAGAGTTAACTCCTGTCAACGCTCCTGTATGAATCAGAGTGCTGGCAAATGATAGAGAGCGACATGATTCAGTTGTCTGCCTTCCACACCAGAAGTCTGAGCAGAACTCTTTGCATCTCCTGGGCATAAACCTACTTCAGATCTACTTGCACAATGTAGTCAGCAGAACACCAATCATGGGTGCAATCACCATGCAAAGGCACTGGAGGTGGATTGATCATCCCATTAGAAAAGAACATGATTCCATCACAAAGATAACTATTGTCTGGACACTCAAACAAAAGCAAGGAAGAACCAGAAATGGTGGCATGTAGAAAAGGAAATAAAGGCCATAAACTACAGTTGAGGTACCACTGAGAATATGGCGAAAGACAGACAGTGGCGGACGACGTTTGTTGCTGCCCTACATAATGGACAATGGTGATGATGACGATGGTGATATTAATTTTGAATGAGATTTGTGCACACACTAAATCTATGAAACCAGCATTACCGGATCAGAGGCACTTTTTAATGCATCCTTGAACAACATTATAAGTTTATGTCTATGTCCCATTACTTCTTCCACGAGTGTATCGTTAAACAATGAAGCGTGTGTTGCGTTCACATGGTAATAGATGGTGAAATATTTTTCACCCACATGCAAAAGCCCTCAGGTAATGAAAGTGCTGAAAGCACAGGACAGAGTGGAGATAAACAAGCCTCGGTTCATCATAGATTATGACAGGAGAAACATTAAATTTAAATTTAAAATTCTCATTCATTTTTTCATAGCTAATAATTTCAGTAATTTTGGCAAAGTGGTTTCTGTAATCAGTTGCACAACTGAGCCATTTTTAAATTTAAATAATTATAAATTTTGAAAAGCAAGGAGTATGAATTGGAATGCCTGTAAGCAAATGAAGCAGTCATTTTGCAAGCAGTGAGTCTTTTTCTGATTGAAATTTGGTTTTATCTTTACTGATTTTCAAATAGGCTTTGATAGAAAATTAATGAAATTGCTCTGATGCCATGTTTAAAAAATGAAGTAAGACTTGATGTAAGACTGGACTTTGTAGTGGAAGTAACTGTTATCACTGTTGACTTAAATGTCGACACTTCGACCTCATGGCAGATTATCAATGCCAGGCAATTACACTCTTAGCCGGCTGCCTATCAATCCTTGACATTTGAATTTGTCATTAAGTCATATGAAAGAAGGCATGCTCTTGACGATGCATATTCATGGAGGCACACTGTACCTTGAAAGGCAATCAAGCAATCAGCTATTAGCATTATACAAAAACAGCCGCAGCAGTGTTATGTCAAAAAGAGGGATGTCATCTCATCCCTTTCGTGTGCACAGGCTGTGAATGGTTTGCTGCCAGAGTTGGATTTTGCACCCTAGACAGCCAAAAGGAGTTGTAGATAAGAACAACTGTCATTCAAACGGTAAATATCATAGGTCCGATTTAATTTTATTGCTTCTTTTGACATCTTTGTGGAGTCTCTGAACCAAAAATAGGTGTCAGATACATCACCCGCAAAGGTTCAGTCAGAGCAGAATAACGCTGCTGCTCTGTCAAGTGACTACGGGAATGCAAGGGCTTGTTAGAATTTTTTTTTTTTTTTTCTTGAGTCTTTGAGATGAAATGTCACAATATAGCATAATAACATAACCAACATTATAACAACATAAAAAAAAAGCTAGCATGAAGACACTGAGACTGGCCAGTAAAGAGAGTGATAAGCTCATTAAGGAACCCAAGGGAGGAGTGCAGCACAAATCGTTGCAACTGCACTCAGAGTGAAACACCAAGAGGCCCTCAGGCACAAAGAGTCATTCAGAAGCGTCATTGCCCGCCCTGAGATTCGCCAACAATACAATCAAGTCCGCCTCAGACTTCCTCGCTCAAGACTGATTCAGTCTCTTCTTTGAAGATTTTAAAACATCAACCGATCTTTGGCTTTGCATCGGTGCACTTAATTATGTTTCTGCATGCAGTCTCAAGCTTAATATATATGCATCTCTCTCACTGCATACTACCACAACTGATATGGAAGAGTTATTCATTATATATCAAATAGGCTCTGCAATGCTTTGGAAAGGCTTAATCCCCCCCAAAATGGCTGTAAGAATACGTTCTGCCCATCATAATTGTGAGATTAGTGATTATGAGAGGAGAGAGAGGCATCAATATTTCAAACTGTCACCTCTGCACCAGCATACAGATGAAATTAGGCTGCAAACATTCATTAGTGCAGCTAGCGCATTAATGCAGCTGACAGTCTGTGACAGCCTGTGAAGGGTACATTAAGTCAAAGTTGATATACCAAAAGAATATGAAAGGCAACTTTGATGTTTTTGTTTTACACGCCAGAAGCCAGTGAGAGTGAAAACTATATTATCTCTACGGTGTTTGTTCCACATACTCTCTGATCTGGTTCTGTCTTTTTTTTTTTTTTTCAGGATTGCACCAGTTCAAATGTCTTGCTTGTTTTGTTTCATTATCAGATATGTTAAATTAGAGCCATCATTTAAATCCTTTTGTTATTTACATACTTTAAGTTGGTTATATATATATTGCCAGTCTCACGCTGGTACTTTCCAATAAAGAAGTATTTCTTAAGTCTCACAGACTCCCACATAAGGCAGTGTGAAGCTCAAATGCTCAGACATGTTTGTAAGACTGAGTTCACACTACAGAATTACCCAGGAGTAGCTTGCCTTTTAAAGGGCACATAAATATTGTTGTCCTCTTTGTAATGACTATAAGACAAAAATATGTACTGCCAGTGAAAATGACAACTGCCAGCTTAATTTGTGGCAAAGACATCAGCTTCTATTGCAGGGTCTGTTCTCTAGTTTTGCAGTTCTCCTTGCTAACAGCGAATACATGATTTTGAATTGAATCTTTGGTCAATACGAAACAAAATGTAAGGCTGTATTGTGTTGCTATGACACCATTTCATTCTCAGGGCATGAAAACTCAGTGGAGAGCAGAATGATGAACCACTACGTATGTGAATTCGTATTCTTGCCACATCTCAGCAGTCGGGACATGTGCACAACACTTATTCCCTATCAGCATTTCATGACTGGCATGTACTTGGGTGCTACTGAGACAGCTTTTGCATTTGTGTTTAGTAATATTTCCTATGTTCAAAGAGCAACTTTGATATACATGAAAAATCTTTTTGAAATGTCCCTGCCAAACAAATGGTAAAGGAAAAACATATGTCTGCATTTGCATGTGCTGCTACAGATGGAAATAAGAGACAGAGATGAATAAACATCATAAACGTACTGTTTACATGTTAAGTCCCATTCATGATGCTGCTGTGTTGTGACAACTCCTGTCTGTTTGGAGCACGCTGATGAACATCTTTTATTTAACACTGAGATGGACATGACATGACAAACTGAAACATTTGAATGCAAAACATTTGATTGTCATGGAAAATATTTTTTTCTTGCTCGAAAAATAACTGACATCATTCATTTCAAAATTGTTACCAAACAACGTACAAGGATATTCATTGCAGAATCATTTCAAGCGTATTAATTATCTGGAGGCCAGATAATTAGAGTCCAAACCGTAAAGAGTCTCTATAGACCTCATAAACAGTGTTAATCTCGTCAACGAAATTAATGACGAAAGTTGATGAAGGGATTTTTAATTTAGTCAATGCATGACATCATGATGACGACAATTACTCGAAACACTGTACCATGACATCATGATGACGACAATTACTCGAAACACTGTACCATGACGATATAAATTTGATTTCATTATGTTATTGACGAAAATAGGACAAAACGAAAACATCGCAAGATGTTTGTTATATCCTAAAACGTTTTAGAAAGAACATGGATGATATAAATGGTCCAATCACAGATACGCGTTTATTGTTGCAAAGGGGCAATATAAAACGTATGCTCATTATCGACAAACAAGGAGCTATCATTAAGGAAACATTTGGACTCGTTTCTTTCATTTCATCGTTGTGTTCAAAAAGCCGTATGTTATGGCAGACACTCCACCAGAACCGGGGAGGAAAAGGTCAAATATATGGCAGTTCTTTATTATTCGGTCGTTTGTTCTCCCGCAGTTGTCACGATACCAATCCCACTGCAGCGGTAACAGGTCCGTCCTAATGCTGTGTAGTGTGCTTGTATACAGCTAACTGATCGGTCCACTCGTCTTTTTTTTAACTGCCGTTTTTAATCGCTTATTTTCCCTTTGAAAATTAATGGGGAAAATTTTAGCTTTAGGTTTTAGGTTTCTAGTGAGGGATTGCTCACAGCGGCAGTCCAAAGTTTGATTCAATGGTCCTTTGCTCCGCAAAGCGAGTAGCAAGCTCAAACCAGTATGAACACTGATGCTGCGGTGCAATCACACTCGCTTTTTCTGGCGGAAATGCATCTGTAGTTCTAATCTACAGTTAAAGAATTGTTACAGTTTGACAAATGTCAACTAAATTGATATTATTTTCGTTGACTAAAATGATGTGCCATTTTAGTCAGTGAGTTATTGGCTACATTGAATGAATATGACATGACTAATATCTGACTAAATTTAAGGGACATTTTAGTCAAAAGACTAAGACTATGACTATATTTAAAAAATATGTGAACATTAACACTGCTCATAAGCCATTATATTTTCAGCCTGTTTTCTAATCTTTGAAATATAGTAGATCAATTAACCAAAACATGACAGACACACAGAATTTGAATTCTTTCTCCTTTTTTTCTCACAGTTTCTCATAGATCTGCACCTTGCAAGGAAGTCCTCTCAGTCAATGTGGATGAGGCCGGTACATTGTTCTACCGTCACGTATGAAACCAGTCGCTTGTTTTTCCACAGTATGAATTCTGTAGTGTCAAAAAGCACATAGCATGGTGGAGGAGAGCAGTAGTAACTTAGCCCTATTCACAACTGCATAGGTGCCTGACCTTCAGCAATCACTGCTGATAGAGATGTGGAGACTCATCCTCCCAAGATCCATTGCCAAACGTGTTTTTATGGGTTCCTGTCCAGAGTCAGCCACAAGTCAGAGCTATGATACACACCACACCACTGTCAGACAGTGTCTCAACTGGATCTATTACTTGTCAGGGCTGCCAGTATTTGTACCTTTGTCTAAGAAGACAGGATATCATTTCATCAGTACTGCTTTGGCAGGTAAGCCCTATAGGATACAAAATTGTCTGCTCCAAACACTGCACAATTATTCTCCCTTTTCTTTTTTTCTTTTTCTTTTTTTTTTTTTTGCAAGGTCTGTTTTTGTATCTCACCTCTCTGTCCTCTTGGGATTCTGGCCTTGTCTCAAAATCTTTTTGACTTTAACAGCTTCACAAAAAATAACAGGCATGGTTAGTACCACAGTCTTCTCCAAACCAGCAAATCTGAGTCAGGAATGGATCCCAGCATTGATCTGAATGTTTTGAAACAATTATGCAATTTGGTTGAAAATATCTGGCTTTTGAGCTAAGAGTGTTTGTCACAATATTTTCCAGAAACCTGGCAGAAGCACCTGTAGATGATCACAGTCATGCAGAAAGTACCAATGGAACGAATTTTAAACTAGTTTGAAGCCTACTGTGATGCCATGTCAGTGTGTGGCATGTGTACAGATGTTTCACAGTTGGTTTAACCTACTTTCTGACTCATACCAGTCCCATAAATCATGTTTCCTTTTTGTCTGTGATGTGACCAGTGAACCTGTTTAACCTTTTTAAGGGTCTAGTCGCTTCATGTTTTGTGTGATAAATCACCTTGATTTAAATTTGCTCTGGCATCTCAAAAGCTGACAATTACACTCTGAAAAAAAAGAGTTTGTTAAGAGTTTGACAATCTGACAACACGTTTTACGCTGTGAAAATTGAAGATTTCAGATGAAAATCCTGAATTAGCCTAGAAATTTCTTGAAAGGTCCAAGGAAATGCCAGTAAAAAGGAAAACATGAAGTTGCAAAACACCACACAGAATAAATTGACTCACTTCACACTTCGCTCCATTCACAGTGCATCGATTATTTCTGCAGAGGCAGAAAAAAGAGAAGAAGAAACACAAAAAAATCCTTTGATCTCTCCAGTCACTTTTAATACACAGAGAAGTCAGAAATATCATGTGAATGTGTTGTTGTCTAACACACTAAATGTTTACCAGATACACTACAGACAATTTCCACATAACACACTTAAACCCTTATTCAAATGTACACCCTCATAAAACAGTCCTGACAAGAATTTTAAATGATTCAGAAACGTGTCCAAAACAGCCTTTTTTAACCATAGACAAGATATTATCATGCACCAATGTGCTGGATACTGTATAATATTATTTTTGATCCTTTCAAACAAATCTGGACTAAATGTGTTCCTTGGGGTTTAAGAGGCAAGAAAAAAAAATGTCAAAGCTCTAGGTAACCTTGGCACAGTTTACATCCACACCAGTGAGGGACTCAAATGTAAGAGGCTGTATGTTTTTGACCTCTGTAAACTAGGCCACTCCAGAAGGTGAGGTTTCTTGTCACAGATACAAGTTGTTGGCATCCAGAGAACATGGCCATTACTCTCTGTGACAGACCCAATCTGCTCAATATGTATCTTGGAAGGAAGAAGTCTGCAGTCTGTCCCTAGTGATTTTAACAGTCATAAGATGACTTATGTAAGTCCACCCAAACCCAACAGAGCTGTTCTGATTGTACATAGAGAGATATAGTCCACCTTAGTGTCCTCATGAGTGTGTTGACCTGCACTGAACTGATTAATGAGTCTATAGTCCATGACTATCTTAGTGCTACTGTCCTGCCATTATTGCTAATGTAGTTGTTTGAAATTCTGATAGATTACATTATTGTTTATATGAAAGCAACATCTCCTCAGACCAACAAAGAAAGAAATCTAATACAGCTATCAAATTTATACATTGTATTTTGTCACTGTTATGTTTTAAACCTGTTAATAGCATCAAGAAAGCTGGGTTTTCTCCTTAGAAATGCTTTGAAATGCTGTTAGCCAGACTTTTGAGGATGTCATCCTTTTGTCTGACCTCTAAACTTTGTATTCACTGAAAAAGTTTAACAAAAGCCAAAAAGTCTTTCAATCCCCTCACTCCCTTATTACCTTTCATTGATTTTGTCCTTCTGTCTGTCTCCTTGTCTACCTGTTCACCAGTCTGTCTGTCATTCTACAGTTTGTCACCTGTCTGTCTGCATGTTTGTTCGTTTGCCTGTCCACCTGTCTCCTCTGTACACAATAAAATTTATAAGAAGAAACAAGAGAAAAAAAAAAAGAGAGAAAAGTATGATGTGACTGCCATGTTGGAGGGGTGGTGGCGGGCTTAAAAAAAAAAAAAAAAAAAAAAAAAGTCTTTCAATCGCTGCAAAAGCTAATAAATGTCTTAACTGAAAGAAACAAGTAAACCTTACTCATTTTTTCACCAGTCGTTCATTTTACTGATTTACATCAAGCTTTTTTTACTTTTGGGGTGAGAATATTGACTCATTTAATGTTTTCAAGTTTGTATTACTTCAAATATTTGTGGTGCGTGAACTATTGCTGTTTGAACATATGTTATAGAGAGCGTTAAGTGCTATCAACTCATCTGAAACTAGTTAAAGTACTGACATCTGTGGTGTTAAGAATACTTGGTGTGTAAGCTTTGGTAACTAATAAATAATGTGTGTAAGCTTTGGTAACTAATAAATAATGAGTATTGCTAAGTTGGCTAGAACTAGTTGAAAATGCTTTTCTGTGTTAAGTAACTATTACTCACTGTGAAGTGTGCACACTTTCAGAGTAAGTAATATTTACTTAACACAGAAAAATATTTTAACTAGCCAACTTAGCAAACTTGAACGCTCAAATAAGTTAATTCTATTAAGTTGTGTAAACTTAAAATGTCCTTATGAATTGTGCTGACTTAAAAATGTCGAGTTGTTATAGCACGTAATCCAATCTTGAATTATGTGAACTAAAAACTTTTGGCGCAACAATGATGCAACGAAACCGTGCCGTGACGATCTTTGAGCGGTCTCAAATAGCTGGAACTCTCTCCAACGGGACACTGGTGCAGAGGGCTGTGCCTGCGACGCACTACATATCTATAGGCCCACGGTGCTCAATAGCTTGTAAACGACCTGATTCTGGGTCAGGGCCTCACAAGAATAACATGCAATAGGAAGTGTTTTAACTTCAATGGTTCACTTCTGTTAATTTAATGTTTCAATTAAATATTACGTTATTATTAAATATTACTGAAATATTGGAGTTGATATAATCAGTAATTTAATTTAACTTCAGTTAAATACTACAAGCAATTATAACTGTTAAAAAAATTAGCTCTGAAAACTTCTCACTTAGGTAATTAACTTAAGTTTGAAAAATATCAAGACACTCAAAACAAGATTGATTTTGTCAAGTAACCTTACTTGATTGATTCAAGGCAATGAGTTTGCATGATTTTTTTAAGTTAACTTTTTGAAATTTACAGTGGAGGACTAGCACAGTGTACAGAAATAAAGTTGTCCTGTTCATTTAATTTTTATAGTCACCATACCACGTACTGCTGCAATGAGTTTCTCTAATTCTTTAGCCTTCTCATGCGGTTAAGGTTTGGCTTCTTGGTTCAACAAATATTAGGTTTTGAAATTGTCAGTCAGTGTGGTTATATGTTTCATATACAAAGGCAGGAGTATCCTGTTTAAAGCTTACTGGACTCTTTGCTATTACCAAATTTTACATTTCTTCTGCCTGTCTAAGCAGCTGCTGGGGTAGAATGATAACCCGAGGACAATGGTTCAGTTAGTGCTATGGAAGCAGATGGAGATGAAAACTGACTGACAAATTATAGCTGGGGTATTTTGCATAAGAATTCTAAAATCTGAGAGGGACGTGAAAAGTAACACAAACATCCTCTACCATCAGTTTTCCCCCTGTCATAAAGCCATTCCGTCAGTAATGAAACTTAATTTAGAAGTCATTTAATTTCAGCTCAATTTAGGATGGAGCAGCTGGTTTATAATACCGCTCAGTCATGACAATTACATCTCTGGTTTGATTTGACCCTTTCGAGGGCCTTTTCTCCTGGATGTTAAGATGTCTTTGGAAAAGCTTGACTGCACATCACCCTGTCAAAAGGATTGCCTCGAGTGACTCAGGCTGAGCTGATCTGAAGAAATGTTTCATTTTTTAAGACTACCTCTGTTGGACTATTTCTGAAAAGAATAATTAACCTCTACTTTTACCAAAACCTACAGCCAATTTCATTTTAAATATGTGGATAAGTTGAAGGGCTTTACCATCTGTCCACCTGACTCACTGACATGAAATGAATAGCTGATTCTTATTGTGTTAACAAGTCTATTTCAGTAACGATCAAGGAGGTCCACATATTAGTGTCTGATGACTAGGTGTAGGAGAATAAAATTACCCTTTTTCAATATGAGCCTGAGATTGTTCTACCTCTGTTTTATTGACTACATATCAAATAGCAAAAATAGACTATAATCATAGTCAATATCAAACATTAAATTCAAAAAAGCAAGAACATTCAAATGTCATGACTCTGTGGATCAGCACAACCAATATAAAATCACTTCTTTTTTTAAAACCGCAGATAGAAAACTCTAAACCCTGCTTTATAGAAAAATGTCTGTTCCTCTGTATCTGTGTACCTATAGCTGTGTCTTGGTCCATGTCCTAAAGAGGTGTGTAGAGTTCTGGACAGATGATCTAGGTCACAGATAACTTATATATGGTAAATTCAGCCCAGATGGAGGAGCAGTCATTGTGACAGAAAGTGATAGCTGCACCAGGCCTCTGTGAAATGTATCAGAAAACTCACTTCCTGCCCACTGACAAAAAACCACTCTGCTTAGAGTATCTCAGCAACTCCATTTTGTTCATACATGATGTGTTACACAAGTTTCTGTCATCCATTTCACTTTTCCAATTTTTCAATGATTTACTCTCTCAGGTTCATGTATTGTAATGAAAATACAGGCATTATTCCAGTTTATTTTAACATGCAGGGCACCATGTCTGACTACCTCTGACACCATTGATATTAGAGGCTGTATTAGAAGTAAAAAAAAAAAAAAAAGCTTATTGAAAAATAAGTTGAAATAGTTGAAATAATCTCTTTCTTACTGTGAAATATGAATGATAGCAAGCATGACATGATTTGTCTTTACGAATACTTGTTTACCCTTACAAATCACATATATAGGACTTTAACATCATGACGTTCACTTTAGATAAGAAAAAAACACTGGACAGATTTTTCTATCAACCTTTCTTTAACTATATTTTCCAGGGATACAACTGCAGTTGTTCAATTTATATTCATAACCCTACTCTCAGTCTTGTTTAATTGCTTCTGTGCACTCCTACATTCTAAAGGATTCCATCTAGTTTTGCTTAACTGATGTATGACCACAGAATATCGTAACTAAATTAACTCTTGGGTTATCATGTCAGCTCTAATGGCACTTAGTTCCATTATAATCTGAGCCAGCCTCCAAAGGCTGGGCTGGAACCTAAGAGGCTGACAGTGTTCTTCCTGACTGTCAAATGGTCAGGTACAACTGCAGCTTACTGGTGGGCTTGCAGGCTAGTTAAGCTAACCTGCTGTCCAATTATGTGCATTTTGAATTTTCGTAGTGAGTCCCATGTTGTTTCAGTGGGTTGATCCAATTAATTACAGTATCCTTTTGCTCCTCTCATTCAGAGATCTGCCTTTTAATCAGATCCATTTCCTTTGTTCTCTTCCATCTAGACACACTGTTGTTTTGAGCAATTAAATGTTTCATCCCATGCCATCTCATACCAAATTCAATTTCTAATTGGACTAAAACATGTAACAAACCATGACATATATCAATTTATAAGGGTATTTACTGCTTTGGACATAGTTTGCAAGAAAATGTGTACTGTCCTGGCTAACTAGCCTACTTTCACACGTGAGCATACCATTACAATGGGCCAGAGATGATTTTATCTTAAACAGAAAGATAGAACCAACCAATTCCCTCAGGAACATCATTGCCCACAGTCACATATCATTCAGTGACTGATGTATTTTGGGGAGGGAGCTCAAACATTATATAATGATTTTTTCTACAGTAACCATGCAGCTTCTTATTATCTGTGATAAATTGAGTGGGGCAAAGCATATTTCAATGGAACTTGGCAAAGAGATAAATCACATGAGTACTCATTCCAAAGTATGATATGATTGTCTTATTGCAAAACTCAAAAATATCAGGTTAAGTAAGATGACATTCAGCTTGGATTTGAGCTAAACTTTAAATGCGGATCAAAGGATACCTCCCTCGGTGGTTAATCTTTCCATTACTGAATTAATTGTGCTATGGACATAATGTCATACCTTTTTAATATTCAATTAGTAAAACGTACCGAAGCACTTTGGACTGTCATCTTCATGAGGTCAGATAATTTCTAAAGAGATTATTGGTAATGAGAAACAAAGTCACCTCAGTGCATCCATCAATTAAATGTATTACATGAATGTGCTCATTTAGCCATATGGCTGCAAGATTATAGCAATACACACTTTTCATCACACTCAGTCTATGAAGATCTAAGTTTTATCTTTAATTGTCGGGTGCCTTCTGCTCTCAAGGACTGTAAAAAATATGAAACTCTTTAAATTCAAAGTAGTTGCATCAAAGCACTACTTGTTTCTTTATTTCATTTAAAAAATAAGACTGTGTGATTTCAAACCCATTCACAAACAAGGGTTACAACATTCATTGTTAAAATGATTTCCATTGAGCTTTATGACTGATTAGACACTCAGTGCATCCTTGTCATCAACCAGTTCAGCCTCCCTTGAGTGCAGTTACATACGTGAAGATATCTGTATTCACTATGTGTAATATTCTCAGCAGGCCTCTGCATTATTAAAACCCACCGATTGAGAATGTCAGACACCTGGAGCATCTCACTTTTCATGTGGATATCAGATTCCCCAGTCCAGTTAGGAAACAATATAACTTCGCAGGGCAGCTTACCTGAACATATAATGAATAATTGTTTCTCAAACCTATGTTTCACAGTTAAATGTAAGGCAACAGTAACTTAAGCAAGATGTTTTACTGAGGGTGATTTCTTGGTTTTCACTGGGAAATTTTGATATGGCGAGAGGGCCTTGATTCTCGTATTTAAGAACATCTGATGACTGCTCTATCAAAAAAAAATACAGAATACAGATCAGAGGAACATATATCTAAATTGTTTTAGGACATCAATCTTTTATCACGTTAAATATTTAATTTCAACATTGTTCTTGGTGAAGGAGAATAAAAGAATTAAAGAATAAGTAATAAAAGACGTAAGGCTAACCATCTAAATACCAATAAGCCAGAGGAGTATCTCTTTTCTTTACTGTGCTGCTTTTTTTTTGTTGTTTGATTGATCAATGGTAGTCCCTTAAGGCTAAAGATTCATCTCTCTGTTTATAATGTCCATCTTGTTCATTTTTTAATCTAAACTAGCCGTACCATTTCTGCATTTCACACCTAAGCTCTAAGTGTTGAAATAGGGTAGTTTTAAGATGGATTGACAGTCCATATTTGTGTACAATCCCCCCGCAATAAACAAGACACAAAAATCAACTGGAATCAACTGGTCAAGCAATATTTACTCCTCTATATTTATTCCATTCTGATGTTGTGCTGTCGCTTGGAAAAAAAGAAAGATACTGTTACATGAAAATTCCCCACATTGCGCACTAGAAAATCAACACAATGAAACTGTTCTTTAAGGACTTAATTATTGTCACGTGTCACATTACTTCAGCACTGAGTTTCGTTTGCAGACGGGGCAGATGTGATTAGAAAGAGAGGCAGGTGTGATGCCTTCTCCGGATAAAGCTCTGAGCTGTATGTTTAGCCACGTGCTTTCTTCCACAACCTGGGATTTATCCGGAGAAGGCATCAGGCTTTATTTGTTTGTTTGCTTTTAGACATTTTTATATTACAAGCTTTGGCACCTTTGCGTTTTTGTTTGATTTCAAATGTGTGCTCCTCGCTCATTTACTGCAAAGAATGAAACAGCATATCTGTGTTCTCCACTGGTAAATGTGATTATCCATGAGCCTTTTGAAAAAACACAAATAGAACTGTCTTTACAATGGTGAATTAGCAAGTGAGTCCATTGTGGAGGATTCTTCATAACTATTTACTGTTCATCACATGACACACAATACCTCTTTGATAACATTATTTTGTTTTGAGCCATGTATTGACACTTAGTACATTTTGCAACATACACAGCTTAACAAGGGCATGAAATCTAAAGTTCAGTTCTTCTGTTCAAAAGCATTCATGACCCCAAACAGAATAAAGGGGTTGAATACATTCTTGATCTTCCTCTCTCAGCCAGACCTGTCAATCATCACAAGCTGGAGGTTGTCCTCTCGTTCACGTATCTCGAGTCCTCAATCAGGGACAACCTCTCCCTAGGGTTACATTTGAAAAACTCTCTGAACTGTACACGACTCATAAATCATGTCTGGGAAAATAACAAGCTCAGAGCACCAACCAGGATGACAGAGTGCAAAGCATGTGTCGTAAGCACACTTCTACATGGCTCAGAGTCTCAGGCTGCCCATGTGAAAGAGGAGAAGAAACTCAACACCTGTACACAACACATCCTTAGGATTTTCAGGATGAGGCGCTGGCTCTGCTTGCTTGGTCTTGTTCACGTTACACAGGATGGCTGCATCCGGAAAAATATTTTCCATGGTGAGCTGGCATTTGGAAAGAGGGCGGAAGGACACCTCCAACTACTGCAAGGATATACGCAAGTGTGATATGAAGGCACTCAACAGAAACACTGAGCACTAAGAGGAAGTCATACCAGATGGAGACATGAATTGCAACAGTCTGAAAAGGGGAGAGAGGGAACACCCGATCTGAGCTTAAGATAAATCGCTTTATTGCAAAAAACAAAACAAAACAAAAAAAACACTGAGAATATTTACAGCACCAGACCATCAGTCTGCCATTTGTGCATTGGTCTTCACACCAACAATCAAATCTGCAGATAACAGGAGAAACAAGCCAAGGAACAGATTGATCCTGACTCAAGGATGTCTTCTAGCAGTATCATTTGAATCAAAAGCACATTTTTTTAATCAAATATGAATCAGTGCTGGGGATTATGTTAACTTTTTTCTCACTGTGAATTCTGTTTCAAGAAAGCTCTCAACCAATCAACAAAGACTGAGATAAAAAAAGTATTGTAGTAAGGAAACCATGTAAGGAAAATATTCCCTGTTTATTACAACTGCACAGATACATTTCTCAGCAACTTTGCAGTGGCTTAGAAGGCTAAATCCACATGCACTGAATCATGTGGTATACTGCTGAAATACACCAAACAATAACAAATAGATAGTATGCTCCTCTTTATAAGTGCTTGTAGGTATATTAGGCTTTGAATCTTTTTAGAATTATATCACCTCCACCTTTATCATAAGCAAACTCCATTTAAAATGGAGCTGCAAATGAGGATGCGATATCCAAGCAACCAAATGGGATTCAGTCTCCCAGTGAACTTGCACACACAGAAAAAACAAAGCTTGTGCCAATCTAAGATAGTTGCTAAAGAGACAGTATCTCTAAAAACTGTCCTCCAAAGACATCATCATATGGTGTGGGTTTGAAATGGAGAGTCACATTCACTCCCACGAGACAGGTTCCAATATTTCTCCAATATGTTCCCACATATCTTAACGAACAAGAAACAGTGCATTTCTAAGTGCTTCACACGTTACATTAAAAAAAAACAATGCTAGTGGGCACAATTTCAGAGAATATTCATTATTATCATGTTGACTTAAACTGCTTATCAAAGCATACAGCATCATAAGTGTTAAGTGTGTTTACTATTTAGTGTCCAAATACTTAGTGGCAACCTCCATTAAGACCAAATAATATTTTACCAAGGGGAGCCATGAGTCCTTGGCAAAACTGAGACAAATGGACGTTTCACTGGGTATATTTGAAATGATTCACTGCCACAGACTGTACACTACTACACCTGGACTGACTCATTTCTCCAGTGTGTGTGATGAGGAGATGCATGCCTACACAGAAGTGGAGCTCTTCCTGGCACCAAACATCTGGCATCATTTTTCCTTTCACCTCTCTGGTGCTGTCTCACTCACATCCTCTGATTCAATCTACCAAAGAACAAATAAATTGTTATATTAGAGAACAGATCCTACTTCCCATTAGGCGTCCATTTTATGTACAAAAATGCTGCTCATGTGCTTGTGGTACATTATTTTTACACTTTTCTCAGATACATGATGTGTAACGGCCAGATGGTATGGAGTATTATGCACCAGTACATAAATGCAGTGTTATAATATGCATCTGAATAGACATAACAATGCATTTAAATAGTTATGATAGAAGTGCGTCATCGTTCATTTCACCAAATGTATAACGGGACTCACTGTATTAAATGTATCAGATGAATTACAAATGTGCCATATGTTTTCAGCAATGGTGAAATTATGCCTGCATCATCTCTAATAAACGCGGACATTTTTCACAGTAAGCGTTCTGCCCTCTAGTGGCATCACACTGATGAGTCGAGAAAACTATGACTGAATGAATCAATCTCAAGATTTCTGGTAACTGCAGACTGTAAACAAGCCCAGTGGCTTTGTGGGTTAGTTAAAATCCTGCTTGAGCCGTCTTCAAGCACCAAAGACAATAATCCACAGTCAGATTAGCGTACTGAAAAAACTTACGAAAGTGCCGAGGAGAACCAAGCCCTGAGGGTTTTTATCTTGAGTTCTGAGATACAGCCTAGAGATAAGTGCCAAAATAAAGGAAACAACAGAGTAAATGAGAGATACAAAGTGGCAGGTGGCGGGTGCTTTCACACAGATGTGGTCTCTGAGTTAATTAAGCAGATAACGTCCCACCACATTAAGCGCCATGCGTAAAAATACTGGGCAGGACCACTGGCTCATTACTTTGACAGTCATAACTAGATAAAGGGTTTTTTTTCTAGGATCTTCATTATCAAAGACTTGCTGATGTTTCACAGAGGAAGAGCGGCCGAGGAAATGGCATGGTCGCAGGGAAAGACGGTATTGGCCATCAGCAAAAGTTCACAGCACAGCTTCAAGGTGCAAGGCAAAATAATAACAACCCAGGGCATGAGCATGCAGATTCATTGGCAATATCTTACTGAAAACTCCACTTGTAGAACATGTTCCATGGATCCTTGAAGCTGTTTAAGGGCCTCATGGTGTCCCAGTGTCCTATTCAGACACTTCATGTTATATTTTTACACGTGTAGCTTAAAAGCCTGCCATAGTCCACTGTCAATTGCAGTTATAACGGCAACCAAAGAAGAATAGAACTAACTGGTAGGGTAAGAAACAATGCTTTCTTTCATTTCTGAAATACAATGGCAGCTGTCAGGAGACATTTTCCCCCCAAAAAATGAATAAGTATGAGAGTCTTATTAAAAGATAAATGCATAACTTATTTGGATACCACATGCTTTTACTTAGAAGAGCTGTAGCAGTTGTTATACCCCACGCTGAATAATTTATTAGGCCATGCAAGCCTTTCTCTGAAGCGTTTTGTCATGTATAACAGGGTGAAATTTGTTTATTGCAATTTGGTGATGGTCCCAAATGCTCTAGGATGCACCAAACGGAGTCAGTGGGTTCTTTTAATAGGGACAATGACATGTACCAAAAAAAACAACAAAAAAACGGAAAGGGAACAGACTGAGAAATTTGGAAAAGGATGCCCAGGGGGTAATTCATTTGAATTCTTTTATCTGTGCTGAATGCTAAGATGGCACTCTTTAGTGTTGTAAATATTCACAAGTGACATTGTTTTAAAAGTACTTGCACATCTGACCTTACTTATTCCTTTGTGAGTCATGTACCGCGCATTTTAACTTGCCAGTTACTTCACTTTGATCTGACTCAATCCGTGTAATTTTATGAACTTAATTGTGTATTGTGCTGTCCTGATTCTCATTATCCTGCCTGTGTTCTTTTGTATTATTTGTGTGGTTCTAGGGGTGAGACAAACAAAAACTGCGACGAAACCACAGATTTGGTCCCAAAGACTGTTGAGTAATCAAGTGATTCATATCTTCACTGTATACACTGTAGTTTTTGCAGACACATCAAGTGTAACTATCTAACGCCAATGTTCACAGCTTATATCAATTTTAATGTTAAAACTGTATTTGTACCAAACTGTGACATCCCTGATGTCTTGAAATTCTGTGTAGTCACTGACAAACTTCCCCACCACATAAAAGCTTCTTAGTTTGTCATCAAATGTGGCAAAGTCAAAATTTTACAATTATTCAAAAATCCTTGAACTTGTTATACGTAGTTCAAATATGAAGTAAGGTCATGAGCTGGCATTCTTTTCACACCACTAGAGGAGCTGTTGTCCTCTTAATACAAAAAGAAACCAATCAAAGAATACATAATCAATTGAATTATTAAATGTTATTTTGATTGATATTTCAGATGCGTTTCTGGGGAGACAAGGCACTGGCTTGAACTTTTTTTTATTTTTTCCAAAATTTTGGCAGCAGACAAGGACTAGAGGAAAAGATCACACTTCACTTAGGTTCATGTTTAAGTCACTTCACCCGGTCTGTGCTTCCACAAAGCCCAGATCAAAAAGTACAGCCCAATGGAATCGTGCTGACCAGTAGTTTTCTTCCTTCATTGGAAGTGACAAGCCCTTTGCTACTGACAACCTGTTTATGCATGGGACTTAAGGGAACCAACAGAATGATTATTTTTAGCAGATGAAGGTTATATTGAGGGAACAGAGTGACTAAAAAGACAGGATTAACCTTATGGTCACTTCTTGTATGTGCCAAAGGTAGAAAACCTCATTTGATTGCTGAGATGAGAGAATTTTGCACATGCTTAACAAGGGGAAATTCTTATAAATTTGACATATTAACACCTATTCATTTTGTTGCTAAATGTAAGCTGTATGATAGCAGCACAGTGAGGTTTAACATATTAAAACCTAATCATTGTGTTGTTAAATGTAAACTATATGACAGTAGCACAGTGAGGTTTTGACCTTAAATAAGTAAGTGTGTGATGCCTGTCTATAAAATAAACCAGAGGCATGTGGTTGTGAACAAAAATAATTGCTGTTGTTACTTAAATGAGTTTCAGTGAGCAGGATGACCACATATTCTGGCTCTTGAATGTCAATCTTTCCATGAATTCTGGAACAGGAATGTGTCAACACTCGGGCACTTTGTGACAAAACCACTTGGCATTCACTTTAAGCTCTCAGTGAAACCTGCACAAGTCTGCATCCTTTGCTGTACCATACAATAAAACTGCTCCCTCTTTGAAGACCAAATAACACCATTTGATTTGTGAAATTGGCAAGTAATCTCGTGAAAAGATTCTTGCTTATCACACCATTTCGTTAAAGGTTCATTTCCATATGGCATGTCACCTTTGTGAATAGGGCATCAGATACAGACTTTGAATAATAATGCCCATGGCTTCAGAAGTACTTCATCAAATGTCATCCTGTGGATTTGTGTTATGGGGGTGGATGAAAACAGCTTCACTGAATGTAACATAATTGCTGAAGCTTACTAAATTGACAGGTTGTCAAAAAACGATTTACCGCTAACAATCAACGCTAACAATGCACGTGTAATGCTAATAACATTATAAGGTCAGAAATATAAAATTCATATGAAATCAAGGAGGTAAGCATTAAACATACCTAAAATCAAAAGACTGTGGAAAAATTCATGGTATACTGATTAATTAAAATCTCTGCGTGTACAACAGATCTTTCACTCAGAGCGTTGAAAAAGCGTGGCAGTGTTAAAGTGATTCAGCTGATTTTTTTAAAACTAGTTTGGCACCAAACCCGTGAAGCAGCGTTCATAAAGCACATTGACAGCCATGGATTTATTCTCAGCACATATGGTAGCACCAGCACTGTATTTATAACAGAGGCCGTCAATGACAACTGTAAATACTTTCAACTTTCCCCCACTCATCCTACTCAAACAGGTCAGAGTTCATGAGAAGTGAGCCTGATTAGGCTTAAGGAAGCAAAATTCTTCTACAAGCAACTCCTGGCAATCCTGTTCACAGTAGAGAGGAGGGGAAGCTATGAGTCAGTGGAAATCCAACATTATAGCGCCCACTCTAAACCCTCAAGGAGACACAACAAATGTCTAACAAACAGCCTATGGAGAAACACAAGGTGTTTGCTTAGCCAAGTTTAGGGGTTGCCGAGGGTCATTCTGGTTGAAAGCCAAATGACTTTATGCTGGTTATCAAAGTCCTCACATTAAGGAAAGTAGGCATTCAGACAGTTGGGTGAGATGGGCAGTGCCCAGTGGGGGACAGAGTTGGCGTTGTGGGTGACAGATGCTGCCAAAGAAAGCCACTAACAGGATGAGGCTGGCACGGCCCATGGGGTAAAGAGGGATTATGTCTGAGCAGAAGATAAACAGATTATTCCCGAAACAGTGACTGCTTTTTTAACTTCGTCACACTTGTCTCACTTCAAGTACGGCCACAACCCCCTGGTGGGCTCCCTTCGCTCTTGCTATCCCGTACACTGCTTATTGGATGTCGTTCCAGAATCTGAGCCATCTGCCGAAAAAACCAGTCCTGGTTTGAGCCTCCATGACCCCCATCCTCATGTGCCTGGGACAGACATTCAGATTTTCCGTGATCCTAATGGCTGCTCTTGCACTCATGGGCTCCACTTGAGATTGACGGCTCACCTGAACATCCTGTTCTACAGCGTTCTCTTCCAAAAGGTTCCACCATGCCTTTCAAATGTGGAGTTCTCCTCACCCTTTTTCTCTTCAATTTCCAAGCAACAGAAACCAGAGGTAAGTCTCACTACTGTAAAAGAAAATAAAGAAATGATGAAAAATAATCACTAGAGTCATAAAGATTTCCTCACACTTGTTATATGAATTTCATAATAGCTTCATAAATGACCCTGGTTTGCTTCAGTAATCACAAATATACTGGCAAGAAACTGAAAGCTTAGTAGACCAAAAGTGTCATGAGATTGTTACGTGAAGTATGTTGTGACAGATTACACGATACAGTCATAAAATGATCTAGGTGCTGATTCAACTTTTCAGCAACATTTATGGAATGTTTACAGAGGGCAGAAGGTTCAGGTTAGATATGAAGATGACATTTGCCCTTATTTTACATCTAATGTACTGAAGGGTTGTTGAAAACATTATTCAGTTAAAACTCTACTGAAGAGCTGAGATCCATCTGTTTATGCAGGAAGATTCTTGGAATGGTTAATACAAGTTACTGAAAAAATGTTATGATTTAAAATAAAACAAAATATCAAATGGCATGAGTTAATGTGAATTATCTTCTAGAATAATTCCTTTGGAAACATGATAGATACCAGCTCCTCTGGAGATTATCTCTCTGTCTATCTGGGTGTAATAATCCACAGCACAACTTCAAAGTGTGCGGAAAACAGATATTCATTGCCGTCTCTCTGTTGATATTAAATTACAATATTCAAATGCATTAAGACAAAATAAAATTCCCTCAACTGAATTAGAATGTATACAAATATATCATTTTTAAGTAGTTCTATGTAGTACTGGGTCATATTTTCAGTAACTGTGTTATTAAAAATCCAGTCATAAAAAGGGTCTGCATGTATCGTCATAAAACCTTGCTTAGCTTACCAGAGTCTCTTGCTAAACATCTTCAGAAAGGATTACCTGACAGGACCACAAAAAAACAAGCCTGATTCAAGTTCTGATAGTGATAGATAGCTAAACAGCACAAATTTTACTCTAGATTTGATGAGCGATGACAATATTTTCTCTTTACTTATAACTAAGAATATAACATGCCCTTAAAAGAGCTCAGCCGAAAACAGTCCAACTGACATTGCATAATGACCTGGCAGAGAATGTAAGTGATGTTCTAAGATGCCATGATTGCAACGACTGCTCAATGAGTCCATGTTTAGGGCCAACTTATGTTGGATAATTTGGGTATAATGTCCTCTTCTGCGTTGTTATGGCCTGAATGACAGCTATCAGGAATCAACAGTATCTTTAAAGTTTAGTTAACTGTGCTAGATGGCTCATATGTAGTCGATTCAGTCCCTGCTATAGTCCGCATGTTTAGATTAGTGAATTGATTAAGTAGTGAGTTGAAAGAGATCTCAGCAGACAGACAGCACAGTTCAGTAAAAGACACATTATTAACCAAACAGAGTCTGTACACACGGTGTGGAGGCAGAATGCATGAATTTAAATGTTTACACACCAAAAAAGTATTTCTTGCCATTTACAAGCTCAATTTACACTGAATGATACACTGTATGAATTTCAAACAGAAGTTATCTGCAGAAAAACTTTCTTTGGTGACCCGTCAGGTATGTGGTTATGTGTAGCGTATCGAGGTACAAACAACACTTAAGTAAGGAATTCAATCTCTGCATCTGTGGTGACGGAAAATCTTAAAGCTGGCGCTCCATGATGTTTGGATGTAATGGCTTGTCTGAGTGTAAACAGTTCTGGCTGGGTGATCACTGCTGATTGACGTGTGTCCAGAATCTATTTCTGTGTCATGTTCACTTTAGTGTCATAACAGCACTGCAAATGTTTTAAAAAGTCCAAGTATAAAATGTAGCATTTACCCTTTCAAGGTCATACAAGAATACAGAATATAGGACAATACTAGAGGGAAATTACTATAGTAGCCTATGTCAGTTCACTGTTTCCTTCAGTTTGCTGCAATGTATTTGCCCACTAGTGATTGTTTAGGTTTTATAAGGCTGAATTAAAAGGCTGTTTCCAAAAGTCTGCAACTCAAGTGAGAAAGGATATATGGATTAGAACTATTGTATAGTGAATTATTGTGATATAAGCAGCCCTGTGTTATTATAGCTAGCATTCATGCCTGCTGGCTATATTATTAAAGGCAGAAAGCTAGTTAAGTGACACTTTCATTGTTTTGTTGTTTCCCTTGCAGAACAAAGTGGCCAAGATCCATTTATTGGCGCCCAGGCCGCCATCAATAGCATGCACTTGATAGAGCTTTTGAGTATGACCAAACAAACATCAGGGGTGAGGACCATAGCTGATTTGGAGAGGCATCGAACAAAAAGGTCAGCGTTTTTCCACTCTGGTGTAAAAGTCTGTCCCCAGGAGACTATCAGAGAGGTTATTGCCAGCCATCAAGCCTACTACAAACTCAGAGGTAAGTGGTTTATGAGTTTTACTCTCAACCACATTTAAACAACAGACATATTAAGCTCTTATTTCATATTTTCTAATACCTCAAATCTATGTACTTGAGGGAATATGAGTTGCCATACTGCTATATTTATTGTGGTTAGGAAATTGAAACTGTCCAAATTAGTTTGAACTGAGTACTCACAAATAACCCACACATGCATTATAGTTGATCACCCATTTTTACCTTTCTTGCAATATTCAAATTTGTAAGTATGACCATTTTCATGGATCAAATCTAGAGAGTTTCAGCGCAAGAAATGTGATCAATTTCTGTCTGTCCTCTAAAACAGGGTAATAAAATAGGACCCTAAGTTTTATGCCTACCAACACTCCAAGCCATAACTTCACACTGTATTTGGTAGAACACTTGACACAAGTATTGTACTTGCACAGCAACAAGCAAAAACAAACAAAAAAGTCACAAAATTCAACTATATTGATCAGACCTCAGTCTGAGTTATTCAGTCTCAAAGCACACCTATTGCACACAAATTCCCATGATGCAAATTAACTTCAACATTCCAAATTGTACTCAAGCATCATCAGTGTTCTCCTGAAGACCCCATCCATTGGCTAAGCACTCATATTCAGTGACTGCGTAATGTTCACTGAGAGAGGAAAGACGCCTATCATCTGGAGAGTTATGAGACTCCAGGGAAAAAGATGAGGAGGCTGACCACTGCAGAGGGCAAAGTGTCCTATGAAAGAATGAAAGAGTCAATAAAATTAGAGATCAATAACGTTCACTGGCACTATAATCATTCCATTCTCACAGCATCACTTTCTTTCTTTTTTTTTATTATTATTAAAAATCTCAGAGAACTGAAAATGATGAGGTCTTCTGTCTTGCACTGCCTGTATGAGCCTTCTAAATGAGATCATGGGCTGTGTGGGCTGGTGAGAGAGAAGTGAAATTCATATGTCATGGAAATTTGAGGATTGTGAATGTACTCTGTACGAAATGAACCGATGGATAAATAAAAGAGGCAACAATTAATTGCATTCTGCCTTTTATCCATTTTGAAAATTTCAAGAAATCATATTTGTTTTCATCTTTTGGGAAAAAGGAGGGTACCCAGAAAACAGGAATCTTTGCTGATCTCTTCTACCGCCAGATGAAAACCCATTTAATTATCATTATGAAGACGAAATACGAGTAGCACAAATTCAGTAAAGGATGTTCATAATATTGTGAATCATAAGCTGCTTTCTTTATCCTTTCACAGTTTGTCAGGAGGCTGTCTGGGAGGCATTCAGAATCTTTTTTGACAGGATTCCTGGAACCACAGAGTATCAGAGATGGGTCCATACATGTCAGCATGAATCCCTCTGCATATCCGACCTTGCAAGGAACTTCAGTGATTCCCAAGAGCACATAGACATGGTATACAGGGTAAGGCTTCAAGCAGGCTACTTACACTTTGGGCTGGTTTCCAAGAAAAGGATTACGACTGGTCATGAACTATATTGCGTTTTCAAAGGAGAATGTCCGATCAAAAAGCCAGGAATGGATCTAATCCTTGTCTGAGAAGTATACTCTTTGAGTATGCTCTTTTGAGAAATAAAAAGACAGAGAACAAGCTGGAAAACTATTATTATGATTTTATCCCATACTTTCTATCAGTAAGTAGCTACAGAAGTGTTATGGTAATGTCCTCCAACAAAGTTCAGTAATTTACAATCATTATTTCCTCAAAGGTCTCTAAAAAATTGGGAGAACTTAATTAATCTAATAACGTTATTTCATTGTAGATCACAGCCTACATGTGAGCAGATTGACCAGTGATACTGCCAATTTCTAACCGTTCAATACCACAGAAATGAAGATAGCAAAAATTTCCAAGAACACTGATGAAAGTTTTAGTGATGAATTCATACAAAGAGATGGTTAACTACTAAAGTTGAGCTATTTTGTGCAAAACATAAGTATACCCAAAACAAATATGATAGCTTTTGCTCAGCTTGGTAGTTCCTCTCAAACAACATCTCCCAAAAAGGTCAGAAATGTGTCGTAGATTAAATGTATGATCATCTGTTGTAACAAGGTATGTTTTTGTGTCTTATAAGATCCTTTTCCGCTCAATTATATTATTGCTGAATACAGTAGGAGTGGTAGAAAACAGCACGACAACAAAACCATGACATCAAAATGTAACAGTATCTGTCTGTCCTGTGGTTTTTCAAATTACACAGAAAAATTATTATCTTATTGCTCTCTGTGGTAACTTGCCTTCAGTCATCACACACTAAAAATATGTGCCTTTAAACACAACTGTCAGTTCTAAGCATTGTAAGTGTCAAAACACCGATATCCAAGAAATATTTTGTGTTTATCTTTTTCCTGTCTAATGTTTTTATGCAAGTTAATACAATATTGGGATAACCTTTAGAGTAGAATGATGAGTATATATGTGTCACCCTTATGTAACATTTAGTAAAACTGAGGTAAAGTTTAAGGTTTGAACCTACATCACCATTTCTTTTCTAGTTGTAAACAACATGGATTTTAATTTTTTCCTCATCACTTGCTTGTTGTCTCCTCGTGTTTGGATTTTACAGAGGATGAATCTGCAAGATGAGAGACTGACTGGACGGTGAGAACAGTACACCCTTTATTCATACCATTAAGGGACATTGACTCTCTGCTCAACTGTTTAAGCCTGGATCTGGCTTTCTCTGTCTCTCTCTGTCTCTCACACTCTCTCTCTCTGTTTCTCTCTCTCCCTCTCTCTTTCTCTGGCAACACAGAGTCACAACTTGCATGGAAATGGACAGACAGAAAATCTTAGAAAATGAATTATTAATAATTCATCTGAACTGTTCAACAGAAAATTCGCTGCTCTCTGAAATAAAAGCTTTTGCCAGGAAGCATTTTTTTACAGTGTTGGATAACTCCAGGAATATTATAAGCATGGTTACATCATTATGTTTTTGCTTCCCTTTACAGAGAGGAAATACCTGTAAAGACCACAACAGAGGTAGTTCCAGAAAGCACAGGTATTACTGTTGCTGAGTAACTTGGTGTCTTAATGTTTTGCGATAAAATCTGGCTTCGCATGAACCTATTCTATTACATTTAGGTCTACCGGAGCCCCAGACAGTCACGCCGTCTGATGTATCTGATCTCTTTACCACTACAGCTGATCTTCCTAGCACTCCATCTAATCTCACTGAGAGCACAGGTATTACTGTTGCTAAATAATTCTGCTCCTTAATGTTTCGTGATAAAATCTAGCTTCATGTGAACATTTTTCTGTTGTGTTCAGGTCCAACAGAGACCCAGACAGTCACACCAGCTGATTTATCTGATCTCCTTACCGCAACAGCCAATCTTCCCAGCACTCCATCTGATGTCACAGATAGCAATACCACCTTTAAGGAGGTAAGTGCCTGGCCATTCCATTAAGATCACTTGTGCCTCCCAGACAGAGACAAAAGCAGGCAGAAACAAGGATTTATGATTCACCAAGCTCTTTTCTCAATTCTTCTTAGACACCGTGTGTCCGTAAATATATATATGTGTGTGTGTGTGTGTGTGTGTGTGTGTGTGTGTGTGTGTGTGTGTGTGTGTGTGTGTTGGTGTGTTTGGGTGTGAGAGCTTATCCCCTGGGACCAGATGGAGAACGAGGCAAACACTCTGACAGACCTTACCTGTTGCTGATCTTTTTACAGGAGTCAGAGTTGCCCAATGTGGTGCCTGAACAGCCTGTAGAGCAGGTTGTGGAATTCAGTATCAGTTTGGTGGACCCTGGTTATAAGGAGCTCCTGGGCAATGTTGATTCCCCACAGTATCATGACCTCTCTCGCCACCTGCAAGACCAGGTGAGAAAGTATACATGCTGATGATGCAACGCTAAGAAATAATCTGTTTCTCAAAGTTCAGTTGTAGCAGGTAATAAAGAGTCTCCAAAGACATTAAAATGTCTTCAGGAATACTATATAATACAGGGATTTCATAATATAGTGTTTGCATTTGCATGTAATTGCATTTGCATGTAATGTATGGGTGAGGGTGTAGCCCTTGAAGAGCAAATAAAACTGGTTGTCAGTAAGCCAACAGGAAGCTTGCTGTTAGACAACTTGAATTTGTCCTTTTACTGGATGCCGTGATAAACTGTTGTTAAATTTGTGCTGGGCCCTCTTTGGAAGTGGTATACAGTAAAGAAGCTTATTAAGTACACTCAGGTCATGTCAGAGAAAGCCAACAGATTAAATAAACTCTGCATAGATCGTCTGTATACGTCTTTTCATGCATAGGCCTCCAAACATGAATAGTTGATCGCATGAGATGTCTAAAATAAAAAAAATTAAAAAATCAAATATTCTCTGCATCTTTTTGAATCTTTACTGAAAGTGTCTGTTGAGTTCCTGCCTTTACCTAAAGGGCACAAATTATTTCTGAACTAAAAGTTCTTTCCAGTTCACACCTCTGCCATGATTTGTTCCATTACCTAATTAATTCACAGTAATATGAAGTTTAAATGCTGCAAATATGAATACACTGAGGAGGTATTATTGAGTCATATTTTGCATCTTGGCATTTCATTGTCAAAACATGACTTGTGTCCATAACTGGAGAAGGCCATTAAGCATGTGTACTTATATTTTGTTGGGACAGTTATCAATTATAAAACAGATTTTGTACAGAATGAAACTGCAGTAAATGAGAAAACCCTCTATCTGGTTTTCAGATGCAGCATGTTTTTGATGACCTACCTGGATTCAAAGATATACAAGTGTTCGGAATCCAGTGAGTATCCCTGATTAACTTGAAATTCAAGAGCTGCAGTAGATTATACTGTACATATTTACATGCCAGTCATGATCAGCAATCACTGTGTGTGATGATGAATGATTATTATTTTGCCATTCTTTAGAACATCATGTTCCAATGCGTGACTTACATTTCACTGTATGTTAATAACCTCTCTCTTCTTCTCTCCAAAACTAAGCGAGACAGAGGGGATTAATGGGTAATTTAATTACTGTGTTGTTAAACACATGTTGAGCCTCTCTATAGCCTGCTCTTTAGATATATTTATCTTTGCCAGTCATGGATGTGTCTTAAAAGTTTTAAAAATATATTGACATTTCGGCCAAAAATCATACAAAGTAGTACACGTCTGACTATAACGACCATTGAAATCAATTACAAATGCCGATTTCTATGTGATTGTGTCTGAATATTAATGTATTTTTTTAATAAGACTTAAAAATGGGAAATAATGAAACAAGAAAGCTGACTGTCAGATTTCATGTACAGCGTTTTAAAAAGTGTCTGACTCATTAGATACTTCAAACATCATTCAGAATGTAACAATTCAAATGAACAACTTAGAGCTAGTAAATGCTTAGAGTGTACAATGCTTCTACTTATACCTTGCTAATATACATTGCTTTTTCTTCAGATCAGAAGGTATTTCTGTGCATTATGCTGTCATTTTTGAGACTATTGCTCCTGACATCAGTGAGGACAGTGTGAAGGAGGATACATCAGCCGGGCCAAGCCTGAGGGATATTGTGACAAAAGTGCTTAGTGAGGAAGCTTCTTTGCCAATTGATATAAATTCATTAATCTTTGAGCCAGGTAGGTAATTTCATTGAACATCTGTCAAGAAAAAATAATACAAACAAATAACTAAACGATTTTGAAAACTTTGCTCTAAATTTGGTTAGTAAAAATATTTCCAGGTCAAACGGCTTGTAGGTAAATGTCATTCAGTTCTTTGATATGTATTTTATTTATATATTCATTTTATTTGTTCATTTTCTGCTAATTCTCTCAACAAAGTTGCTGAATCAACCACAACACCAGCCTCTGAAGTTACAGAGGATATTACAGTGGAGGTAATTCATATCCTCACTGTATTCTCTTAATTTCTCTATCACTTAATCAGGCCATACTTTCAGCAGTTCACTGTGTACCACTGTGACACTTTTTTTTTTTTTACATTTTACAGTCTCCAGAGCCAGACTCCCACAATGACCTGAGCTTACAAACAGAAGAGCCACAAATTCCCTCAGAAAAACCTAGAATGGATGTCCCTCTCTCCCCATCTGAAGAGGAAAATGCCCTGGACACCCTCTTGGATGCCACACTTATCACAGAAACAACAAGCATTCACGTCACGCAGCCTACAAGTGAACCTGAGGAAGAGCCATTCATTACACATGTGATTGAAACCATACAAGGTGGAAACCGTGAACTCATCAGAGATATTTTCCCAATAGTACCAGAGGAAAATGTTTCAAGTGAGTCACCCCATGTGGAAGATAGTGTTTCAGCTTTTATCCCAGATCTCATATCAGAGGGCAATGTTACAGCGCTGCCAAGTGATGAGCATGCTGATACCAAAGCAGAATCTGACAAAGTGGATACTATGATTGACATAGCACCAAATATGATTCCAGAGTTTCACACCATTTCACCACCTGTTACCCCTACACAGATTATATTCACACCAGCAACAGAAAGCTTTTCCACAGGTGATTCCAGATTACCAGTGACCACTCTCTCGGCTGTCACTCTACAGCCACGTACAGAGCCAATTGAAGCAATATCTGAGGGGGACTCAAAAGTAATACTGACTGAGGTATTGGTCACTGAGCCCACGGAAGCTGCAGCAGAGACACCTCAACCATCTGTGAAGGTTGATATTAGTACTCCACAGTCTGAGGTTAAGGATATCCCTCAAAGGGAAGCTAAACCAGAAGATGCTGAAGTTGAGGTTGCTGAGCAAGATGAGGAGGTAGAAGAACAACTATCACAACCCAGTGAGGGAGCAGGGGAAGAGATTTCTGAACCCAAAGAGGATGTTGGAATGGCAAAGGGTATGGATGAAGCAGAGGCCTCAGAACCTCCACTCGAAACTGGAGTTTCTGGAGAAGCTGAAGTGGAACTATTTGAACCTGAACAGGAGTCTGGAGGATCTCCACCAGAAATAATAGATGGAGAGGAAATCCACACAGAAAAGGGGGTTGAGGTTTCTCAGTCTGCTGAAGATGTTGAGTTTGATATCTCTGCCCCTAAGGTGGAGACTGAAGAGTCTGTAGAAGAAGTAACTGAACATGAAGACAAGATTGAAGAGGAGGCTTTGGAGTCTGAAAAAGAGGCTGAGCCTGAAGAGGAGGTTATCATACTTAAACCTGAGGTAGAGCCTGAAGTATATGAACCTGAAGATACTGTGGAATCTGAACCTGAAGACACTGTTGTATCTGAAACTGAAGACACTGTTGTATCTGAAAATGAAAAGACTGTCGTGTCTGAACCTGAAGATAGTGTTGTATATGAAAGTGAAGACTCCGTGGTGTCTGAACCTGAAGACACTGTTGTGTCTAAACCTGAAGACACTGTTGTGTCTGCAACAGAAGACTCTGTGGTGTCTGAACCTGAGGACACTGTGGAATCTGAAACTGAGGACACTGTGGAATCTGAACCTGAAGATACTGTTGTATCTGAAGCTGAAGACTCTGTTGTATCTGAAACTGAGGACACTGTGATACCTGAACCTGAAGATACTGTGGTATCTGAACCTGAAGACACTGTGATACCTGAACCTGAAGATACTGTGGTATCTGAACCTGAAGACACTGTGATAACTGAACCTGAAGATACTGTGGTATCTGAACCTGAAGATACTGTGGTATCTGAACCTGAGGACACTGTGATACCTGAACCTGAAGATACTGTGGTATCTGAACCTGAAGATACTGTGGTATCTGAGCCTGAGGACACTGTGATACCTGAACCTGAAGATACTGTGGTATCTGAGCCTGAAGATACTGTGGTATCTGAAGCTGAAGACACTGTTGTATCTGAAGCTGAGGAAACTGTGGAATCTGAACCTGAAGAGATTGTCTTGTCTGAACCTGAAGAAATTGTGGTAATCGAAACTGAGGACACTGTGGAATCTGAAGCTGAAGACACTGTTGTATCTGAACCTGAGGACACTGTGGAATCTGAACCTGACGATACTGTGGTATCTGAACCTGAAGACACTGTGGTATCTGAAGCTGAAGACACTGTTGTAACTGAAGCTGAGGAAACTGTTGTATCTGAAACTAAGGACACTGTGATACCTGAACCTGAAGAGACTGTCGTGTCTGAACCTGAAGACACTATGGCATCTGAATCTGAAGACACTGTGATGTCTGAAACTGAAGAGACTGTGGTATTTGAAACTGAAGACACTGTGGTATCTGAAACTGAAGACATTGCAGTGTTTGAACCTGAAGAGACTGTCATGTCTGAACCTGAGGAAACACCTGCACTTGAAGTGGAGAGTGTAGGTCTTGGGGAAGAAATTGTGACTGAAGCTGAGGAGAAACTTGAACATGAAGAGGACAGTAGGACTGGGGAGACTGAGGTTGTAGAACAGAAAGAAGCTACTGAGCCACCTGCTGAAACAATTAAGATTATTCTGACGGATACATCAGATGAAATCGATCAGGTCCAGTCTCCAGTGTCGGACAATCTACCATTTGTGCCAAGAGAGGATATGCAGCCTGAGGAAGATACAAGAGAACCAGGATCTGTGGTTTACCCTGGCACAGAGATAACTCCTAAGCTAGCAGGGGATGGATTCATAGAGACAGAGGAGCCAAAGGAGGAAACTGTAGTTGATGTTCCTCCTGATCTAAATGTAGTTGATGTCCAACCTGAAGCAGACACTACTGGGGCAACTGCAACAGAGGATGTGGGTGTTGTGAGTGAGGAACCTGACATCACAGAGATTGGTGAGGATTTTATAAACTGCTTGGTTGCACTGTACGTGTTGAGAGGAAATGTTATGTAATTAAAGACAATAAATCTTTGTCATTAAGTTGTGCAGTTGAGTTATGGCTAATAATTAGTCCAAGCTCTGCAAATGATAACATTCTATATTTAGATCAAGTGCTGTATGCTGATAAATGTTCTGTCTTGTTTATGGTTTCACAGGCAGTAAACACAAGTAATCTGACAGCTGATTAATCACAACACTGATATTGCTGAGACAGCTGAAGTTATATTTTATCCTGTCTAACAGCAAATGGTTTTCCCCTTTGCTGTAGAAATTTGAGATATACATTATTCTTCATGACTGCACTATTTTAGTGGGTCATATTTAGAGTAAGTAAAATCAGAGGGAATAACTACGACTTTGAACAACCATCATCTTGTTCATTTTCTCTAACCTCTTGTAGAGTTGATGCTACCGGAAAATGTTTACAATTTCCTCCACAGGTTTTTGAATGCCTAGCATTTGCTTTTTACTGCTTGGAACTGTCCTACTTATTTATTTATTTTTTACAATACACATTTTCCCCAATGCTCCTCTGACAATGACTCTCATCCATCAGAGGTCACTAAGACTGATCCCGAGGAAGTAGAGGAGGAGATTGCCTCTGTCCCTGAGGAGACGACTACTCCTGCAAGACCCACTGCAGAGAGCCCTCCAACACCACCATCAATAGATGTAGGACTCTTTGAAGTGGCTTTAACAGATACACCCATGGCTACAAATGAGCCCATTCACAGCACTACTCAGGAAAAAACAGAAATGGAGGAGACCGAACCCGAGGAGGATGAAATAGAAGAAGAACAAGAAGAAGAAGAGATGGTCAGTGTGACTGAGTCTGCAGATGATACACTCATTGATGTGCAAGATCTTGCTGCAGAGTTAGATCAAATGGATGTTGTTAGTACAGAAACAATTGATTTGTTGGGCTATGGAACTGGGTACCCTTTTGCCAATGAAGAGCATCGTTTTGAGACCACAGCTTCGCCACCACTGAAATATTTGACGACTCCCTCAATGACCACAGCCAGCAAAGGCAAAGAACTAGTAGTGTTCTTTAGCTTACGGGTCACTAACATGATGTTTTCAGACGACTTATTCAACAAGAGCTCCACTGAATACAGATCTCTGGAAAACAGATTCCGTGAAATGGTGAGTGTTTCTCCATCGCTGTCATCAGCACATTATGAACTTAAGTAATAAGTTAAACAAAGATGATTTTTGTTGTTCCTGTACTGAATATAATTTTAGACAACATTTAGAGATTTAGAGTCTGAGCTCCACTAAGACAGGAGACATAATATACTGTTTAATATTCATCAAATTTCAGATCTTTTTTAATGTCATCATGCATCATACCCTTTGTTTAGAGCGGTAAAATAAATTAGTAAAAATGGATTGTCATAAGATTCACCGTATACGGTTAGAGGTATCATTTGCTTGTTTGATAGATTTGGCACAGGATGCAATAGTGTTGCTGTTTTATTATTTATTTCTTTATTTGTTTGTGTGTTTGTTTGCCATTTTGAAATGTCATGGTATAATATTAGAATATGACAGCTCGTTTGTGTTAATGTATTACAGTTATTGCGCTAAACAGTTCCATGAATCATCTGAACAAAAAACAGCTGTTAGAAAAAAAAAGTACCTTAATTTAAAATTCTGAATTCCGAGGATGCTGGCAGACAAGGAAGGCTACACCAGGGCAATAACTCCTACATCAAAGCTCTCTCTTACATCAGAGCTAAACTCTCAAAGTCTATCCACTGACTGTCAATGAGGCCTCTATATATGCTCATTACTCGCTGACTCAGAAAGATTTCTCCAGGCCCACTTGTTTCTTGTGTGCATCAGGGTGGGAAAAGATACAACAAACTTATTTTCCCTCCATAACACTAACACACTAAATGCAGCACTGGAGTGTATTTAATACTCGAAAATGGTATATTTAGCTCCTAAGCTAAAAATATGTGTCATATCAAAAGATAGTAAGACTGCTGAATCTTTGATTTGAGTGCCCATTTTAGTCAAAACTGTATTCTGTCCTCCTTGTGGTAGTTTTTTAGTCTCAAACTTTATGTAGTAAGGAGCACAAACTTCTGTTTTTCTACTGTTTCTTTGGTAAGGATAGAGCTGAAATGACATGAACACGAGAGAGTATGTAACAGAAAAAATGTGCCACAGTGAAACCCTACCTGCTTGGTTATGAAGTTTTTACAGTGTTATGGTTCATGTCAAATGCCGTTTGATTGTGGCTGCTGACACAAACTGTCAGAGGCTGTGCTGCTTATGACAAGTTTTTGACACAGTCACATCAACCATTTTATAGAATGTCTTACTAAAGTTTCACTCTATCAATCACTCAATGCATCTTCTCTCTCTTCTGCATCTTCAGCTGGTCCCATACCTGCAGTCCAATCTGACTGGATTCAAACAGTTGGAGATTCTCAACTTCAGGAATGGCAGTGTAGTTGTCAACAGCAAAATGAAATTTGCCAAGTCCGTGCCATACAATATCACTCAGGCTGTCCATTATGTCCTGGAGGATTTCTGCAGTGCTGCAGCCCAGCGCCTTGACATAAAGATAGACGCTCATTCTCTTGATGTGGAGCCGGGTAAGGATCACCACACTGGGATGCATAGAGCATTATGTATTAGTCGATGATCTCAGGATGTACTTAAGCTTTCCCCCTGAATTCACCGCAGTCAGGGACCTAGGGTCCTCATTAAAATGACTAAATTGGCTGATTTTCAATAATTCCTAGACGAATAAATATGGTAAGGGAAAAGAGACTGAAGTTAATCCACAGGAGGTGGTTCATTAATACTAATGTAAACCAATTTACCATCCTTCCAGCTGATCAGGCTGACCCTTGCAAATTTTTGGCCTGCAATGAGTTCTCTCACTGTGCGGTGAACCACTGGACTAAGGAAGCAGTGTGTGTTTGTGACCCTGGCTACATCACTGTTGATGGACGGCCCTGCCAGAGCATCTGCAGTGTCCAGCCAGACTTCTGCCTCAATGGTGGGCAGTGTGAGATTGTCCCAGGATATGGGGCTGCATGCAGGTACCTCACCACACTTCATGACACGAGCACAGACACCTCCTCCCCACAGGCTTTCGCACTGTAACCTCTATTAAGCAGGTTAACTAAATAAATGTTGTGTACTTTCTTTACTTATATACTCTTGGTAACAGTTGGTGGGTTTTTTTTAATTGTTAAGACGAAATTGTCTTTTCCATATTGTTATACTGAGAACTGAATCCACAAACGTAACTGTTATTGCATGAGTTGATGCTCTAACCATCTTTTTTACCCCTTTTAGATGTCCTATAGGTAAATACTGGCATTTAAAGGGGGAGCGATGCACTGAGATGGTTTCGCTGCCAGTAGACCCCTTTCTTTTCATAGTCTGCCTTGTGGGGTCTTTCACCCTTCTTTATGCTGTGATTGCTCTCTTGATATCTATGTACAGGAAATATGTACGGACCAGAGACACTGTGACCTTAGTGTAAGCAGGCCTTTTTTGTAAAATTTCGTTATGTTGATTTTTTTTTTTTTTTTTCCATTTCCACATTTGATGTACTTTGTACTGAGTACACTGACTGTTTCTTCTTTGTTATAGACAAATCCACTTTTCTGTAACATGCAAGAACAATGATACTGGTTAAAAGCAATGTCTGAAAATTTTGAAGCGTCCTTAACTTAAACTCCCTGCTCACAGAGATTCATCAAAGTTTTTCACTCAAACTCAAGGATCAAAAGTTTTTCTTAGCAATCCATTTTTCACATCTCTGTCTTGGGGTAAAGTAAGAGCAATATTGCCTTCATAAACCTGATATCAAATAATGTTCACGCATTATTTGACTTCCGACAAATGTCATGACTTACCCTAACAATATTTGTGGGGCTATCACTGAATTGTCATCTCTTTCACCTCAGTTACTAAAACATTTAGAACACACTTTTTCTCTATCCAGTGTTACTAAGTGCCAAGCGTTTGATGGTAAAGCCCATGTAATGGTATCCTTTCTTGGACGTAAGACAGAGACATGATTCCTTTGGTAAAACTCCTCTAATTGACCTACACATGAATAACCTTTAACCATGTAATTACATCAAACCCTCTAAAGCCTGAGTACATCAGAGGTCAAAAGTCTACTTTATCCCATTGACTGATCCAGTTACATGTTGTGGGAGCAGCTTTGGCTCTTGGCAGTGGATTGCAGGCTTTGCCCTGACCAGAACTCACTCTCAGCCTCAGGGCTGCAGGATGTGGGAAATCGCTGTTTTGAACTGGTAACCAGTCTAGTAAATTGGATACACTGATCGGCAATCATTAATGCCTAAGGCTCATGTCTTACAGGTCACTTGACATTACATAGATTCGTAAAGTTCAAAAAACAAAGGGAAACGCCTTGTAGACATTTGATAACATCAAGAAGTCACCTTTTTCTATAGAATACAAAAAAAAATGGATGTTTTTCAAACACCATTGCTGATATTAAATGTTGAAAAAATGACTGCTCCAAAAGAGGATACCGCAAATCAGATCAGACACATGGGCTTTCCAACACTGATGTCGCAGTTTTGTACTTTAGTCCTCCTTACTAATGTATCTTCTTTTCAGAATCCTCTTGTCGTGCTCCACCCCATGTGATTGTCCCCTTGGGATAATGTATTGTGCCATTGTTTTCTTGTTTGCTCCTTTGACTTTTCTTCATTCAATTTTTACTTACATTTATTCTCTTTTTTCTGGTGGCTGGTTGTTATCTACTAACAATACATTTATCTTTTTTCACAGAAATCAAGGAAACCCCACTCTACCAGGCCTGACAAGTTAATCACAGAGCTTGGATTTATACTGTTGTAGCTTTAACAGAGGTAAGGACCAGATCTGTTTTACCTCTCTTTTTTCTTTAACTTCATTGTGATACTGTCAAAAGGTGTTGTGTATAACAAGAAGGTACATAAAACCAAAATCCCTGGTTATTTTATCACCACAGAAGAGAGGTAAGGGGTTGTCCATCTGTTTGAAAATAGCTGGAGCATAAATTAGTTTCGAGCTTTGGGGGTTTCCAAAGCAGACACAGTGCACAAGGCAAATTGCAGCCAAGGATTTCAGCCCTTTCTTTTGAATGCGGAATCACATGCTGTGTTTTCTTTTACCCTAAGAGAGCCATGATGATTCTCAGGTTTGTGATTTAGAGTTAACATTGTATACTGTTTGGTGATTAGCATAGTGCTCACTGAGCCTATGTCTTGCTTAGCACTTGTATACTACTGCATCCCATTTCATAGTGAACTGGACTAAGTGGGGGAAAAAAAACACAAGCATTCCTATTCAGTACCGTGAAAAAAGTTACTGGTTAACAGTAAACATTGAACAAAGTGTCAAACAACGGTCAGAGAAAAGAATTTTCAAAATCGCCATCCTTCTTTTTTTGTCTTAGCTTTGTTACAAATTGTTTCAAGCCTTTTGATTCCTTTTTCTGCCTGTATCTGTCTTTTGTTTGTATCACATCCTTGTAGATATGGAGATTGCAGAATAAACACAGGACTTCACATTGTTTTCTGAAGACAAAAGACAGTGACTGCAAAGACAATGATAGAAGATTGTGAGTTGCTCCTACCGAGCCGGGAGCAAAAACTCATCCCCCAAGTGGCACATTTTAATGATGGCTACATCTGTTTCTCTCTCAACTTCTTCTAAAAGACTGCATCTCAGCGAGATGGATTATTATCATCATTACCAGAGTTCCAGACTACAAAAAAAAAAAACCAAAAACACCTGAACAATAATCAGGTAAATGGGACAAAGAAAAACAAGCTCAGGGAATGTGGATGGGGCAGCATTAATTTGCAACACTTCAAAATGACATTGGCAAACATAGGGACACTGACTAGTCTAGAAATGTCACACACTGGATTTCTTCCACAGATGGCAAAAAGATTTAGGGATGTTTTCCTCACAATGAGGTATTTATTGTTTGGAGTTTTTTCTTTTTGAAAGGGATGTGTGATCTGTGTTGTAAAACTGTCTGCAGTGTCTTCACAGTGTAAATACATTCCTGTGTCTTGCTACCTTACTTTCAGAGAGTTGTTCGGTAGTGAAGTTGGAATGACCAGAACATTTTTATCCTGATCCATAGACTTAAGCTTGGAGTAAATGACACTGTAGAAAAATTACAAATCTCTCACATCTAAGTAGTAAACAGTGACATTCTTGCTAGTTATGTACTTGATCATGATAATTGAAAAGTTGGAATGTCAAAGTTAGTTTATAGATTTTTTTGTTTTCAATTAATAGCATTTTCCAGTGTGTTTGCTGATGCTGTGTGAAGTCAGCATTGGAAATCACAATCAATTAATATGGATGCAAGTTTCATGTGTGAAATTTTAGATAGAAAAACATATTTAGAAAAAGGTGCATGTGTAGTGAGATGTGGGAATGACTTGTTTTTTCTAAACTTTGCACTTGAGTAAGAATCAAAATTAAAGTATTTTCCTATGTAAATGTCGACATTTCAATTATTTTTTACTCAGAGGGCATAATGAAATTACTTGTATCATCTGGACTGAAGTTTTCCACGACTGGAGCGTTGTTGGATTTCCCCTTCCTTTTTTACAGTTTTGTACCATACAGAAAATCACTCAACAGAAGCCAAGTTAGAAGACAGTTAAGTGAAATGGGGGAATGCATTTATTTCATCGGTTAGAAATCAGCATTAGAAACCCGTGTGGAAAAAGAAAGGCTGAATCTGAGGAATGATTGTAATGCATGTGGACATACAAGAGCAAAGTCATTCAGTTACAGTGCATAACAGGATCTACCAAGAGGCCGACAGTAGTATTCACCCAGGGGCTTCAAGTCATAAATAGATACTTCACTCAGAATTGATGAGATGTCTCCGACAGCAGCTGAACAGAACATTCGTGTTATGTGACCACACAACAACAATGCTTTTTCTTTCCTATGTGTTCAGGCATGTGTTACAAACCTCATTCTCACAAATAACCTGAAGGGAGGGAAGCGCTTCCAGTCTTAAGAGAGACTGTCTCATATGTACAGCCCAACTACAAATAGTTCTGTTCCCTCTCTTTTTAGCTTAATTTTGTGTTAGAGAGTGTGTTTACAGAAGACATCAAGTACTTTTGTAATATTACAGGAAATGAATGAAATAGCCCAAACCTATTCATCATGAAAATATATTTTGTACACTGCAGTAGAAATATTACTCTTTATTCCAACTTCATATAAAATATCATATATGTGCTGTATGTGTACGGAAGGAGAGAGATGGATGGGAAGAATCTTATATGTAATTAACGTTCGTCATAACTTGGCTCACAAACACAAACTTTGAAGACCATTGCACAAAGAACTGTTTCCATGGCAATTGTAACTCACTCACTTGCCTACACATTAATTCTCGCAGAACAACATCCTCAGTTCACATATGCACAGTTAATATGTTGCATAATTTGAATTGACCATCGGGTCATTCATCCTTGATTTAATGAAAAAAGAAAAAGTATTTTGTAAACTAATTTTAGTTTTCAATCATAAAATTATTGTAAAAAAATCGTTTTTTGGCCAGTAGAATCATTATAAAATACAGAGCCCAAAGGGAGGACAAGAGCTACTGACATGTTTGATTAGGGGGGAGGGGAATCGCTGTAAATTATAAACTTTACTATTATTCCTCCAATATTACAACACTGTTTGATTAGTGTAAAGTGAACATTGATGAATCGAGATAAATGTACACATTCAGTAGTGGTGTGAGACACTGAAGGTATGGTTTGGGGTTAGATAACATATGAAGCTGCTCAGAAAATTGTGTGGTTAAATCTCCTCAACTTTAAAATGAGATGAGTCTTTCTGTACTCCTCAAAGTCATGCAAAACTTTCCAAAAAAAAAAACCTGGCAAGGATCTAAAATCCCTTGCTCATCAGTGCAAGCTTAATGTCCAAGACTGAAATGACATCATTAAAATGATCAACAATAACATTAACTGTTTATACTATTAAGAAAGTATCATTATTACTGTGGTTGTATTATTACCGTTAAAGTCAACATTAAAGTCAACATTATGGGGAAATTGTACAAATCCTTGACAAAAATTTTGATAGTGCTTTATGTAAGGTCAAAGGATTTGGAAAAGAAAAAAAAAAACAGTTTTCCAAGAGATGAACATGCACAGATGTGTAAAGTGCACTATAACAATCTAATTTCATAATGCCAAAGAGAGTGGAGCATTCATTCAAAAGAACATTACGTCTCACATCAAACAGAAATGTTTAAACTATTTTTTTTTTTTTTTCATCAGTCATTCAGCTTCATTAAAATGTCAGATTGAGCCACGATTCCATGACTGTTCACTACAGAGAACTTATTATTTTGAACCACTCCTCTTGAAATCAACATCTTAATTATACAAACTCGTCTATCTACTCCGTATCTATCAAACAATATCCTAAAATTATTGAATAAAGAGGCAGCATTGAGACAATCCCCCAGTGATTACCCTGTCAAACACAGTGAATAAGGCCTCGTACTTGTAGATTTACTGAGGAAACTTTATGTGTGCATTGTTATTGGAAGAGTATTAACGATGATTCACTGCAAATTAGAATTTACAAAGAAATTATAGAAGAAAACCAACCAAACAAAACAACAACATCAACGACAACAACAACAAAAAAAAAACGGACCAGACTAACAACGTAAATGACAATCGACACATAAAAATCAGTTCAGTGATGACATGAGAACCCACAGTCACACATATTATAATATTGAATGCTGGCTATTTGAGGAAATGCATTCTTCCCTTTGAAGTGGAAATTGATGTAGTCTAAGAGTGTGTGTGTGTATTTGTGTGTGTGTGTGTGTGTATTATTATGGGTATATTAGCACTACTTGAGGTTCTGGAGCATGGCCGTGGCGTAAGTAGGACGCGCCTGTCGACTCTCGATGGCTTTCCTCAGGTACTGGATCCCTCCACAACGTTCCCAAATCTCCTCAAACTGTCGGGGTAGGATCTCAGCGCCCCTCTTTCGGGTCAGGCCTGTCTCCTCCAGGCTCAGCTCACACATCTCCATATCATCCTTTCCTACAACCAAAAATACACACAGAAAAACTCAATCTGAGTGTTTGTGACAGAGGAAAAAAAAAAAAAAAAAGAAATGCAAGAATCTATAGGGACACGCTGCTAAAATAAAAATCGTATATAAATATTTGACCATTTGATGACAAAAACATTTGTGCGAATACTGTTTCAGAAATATTTTCTAAAGCAAGTTAAAACTGGGTCCAACAAATGTGAGTTTCCTCAAGCCAGGAACCTCCGTCACACTGACCTGCTACCAACAGAATGGGATGTTTGTCTGGATGCAACTCCATTTGTCTAGCGATCCAGGGCCCGTCAAAGTGGGCATACCACCAGCCCTTCTTCTTGTTGTGAGGATCTTTGTAATGGTCACCAGGTCGGATGAAGGGGATACGGAAGTAACGCTGTTGTCGATTTGTGGTAATTTCATGTTGCCTGGCTGGGATTGGTGGAGCAGGGTTCTGTTGGGCTGGATTAGAACACATTTTGTCAAGAAGGTTTCAGTAAATGTTAGTCTGTGCAGTAGATCCATTGACAGTAATTGCCATTACTACTAGAGTAAGGAAAAAGGGTTAAAGAAAGTAAGTAAGAGTAAAAGTTAAGCATGTACAGTAAAGCATAGTGAGCCCACTTTCCTTTTCAGTGTCATTTTCCCAACTAAAAAAAACAAAGAAAAACAACCGGTGATGACTCCTGATATCAATATACCTGTTCGAAAATCTTTGAAATTTGAAACTCAATAAAACTAAATAAAATACTCATTACACTGATGCTATATACATTGGTTACAAAATTAGGTAACCTTATACTACCTTAAAAGGAAAAACATACACACACATATACTGTATATATATGTATATGTGTGTATGTGTGTACATGAATATACATATATACACACATACACATAACATATATATCAATTAAGGGGCTTGAGTGAGTGCTTCAGGTAATTTACATGGAATACTAAATGCTGCAGCATGATTTTCATTCACTTTGATTCTGGATGTTAATGTGGTCTAAGTCTGTATCAGCTTAATCAAGCAGGCTCTTAACTGTCAATTATGGCATAATGTCCATTTCCATTCAGTTGCAGGCTAATGCTAGTTATTGACTTACTCACTGGTCAGTAATTAACCAAACATGAAAGACACTGCTGTAAAGGTTGTCAGTAGGAGAAGTCATACACACAAACAACCCTGAAGCTGTGCCAGTACACACTCCGTTTCACTTGCTCCCCAAACCCTACCACAGCCCCAAATGTTATTACAGCGCATTCTGAAGGACAGTTGAAAGGACAGCATAAAATAGAGAAGCAAAACAAGAGAGAGGATTCGTGATCCACATCCACTTGGCTACACTTAGTAGCACAACAGCAACAAGATGTCTTGGGAGAGCAGCAAAGGGTACAAAGGCTGTGGCATTAACTGGTTAGACAAGACTGCTTTGGCTCGTTTAAAAAGAATTTTCTCAAAAGACCTCTCTCTCTCTCTCTCTCCCTCGGAAACCTGTTAAGGTTTGCACGATCAGCAAAGCACAAAGAATGCCCGACATAGTGAAAATCAATCCAGAGAATTTAGGTGTTCACATTAATTTGCACTGTCATGTTCTTTGTTCAAAGAAACGTTTTGGCCTCAAGAAATTCTGGGAATTTGGGTTGATTTATCTCTGAAGGACGGGAGAAGTGATGCACTCTAAAACTCAATATTCAAACCTCCACCACAAATGACTCAGAGAAGTCTACGCATTTGTGCTTAAGTGGAGAAGTCCATCATTATGCTTCTCTTTCAATCTGCAGGTGAGCACGTCACAGTGCAGTGTTCCCATAAACATAATTAAAAGCAAATTCTGCATAAAAACGTAACTCTGAGTAATGGGCCCCAAAGTGCTCTGACATCCAAAGCTAAATAACTCAGTGCTATTCCATTTATGCCAGTATCAGTAACCACAGGCATTGGGTTTACTCTGAACAATGTCCTTTATGATTGATTTTAAATTCAGCTGATGCTGCCTGCATGAATACATGGCTCTGAGATATAATGCAAAGAGAACAGAGAGAGTCATATATGGGAATATGGTTCGGGGGACTGCGTATATTTGCGAATTCACAACACCAGAAAGACCTGGACTGATTGTTCCACCTCAGACAGTCTGTAACCCTGCAGCAGAAAAGATTCATGGGAAAAGATGGCTTTCGAAGCTCTACATCCAGTTGTTAATGAGAGGATACAACAGAGCTGTTAGTGTTTTTATGTTTTCAAGTGGCACTTACATGCGTTTCTCACAAGAGTTGCATGATCTGAAAACAAACATGCTTCTATTATACATTTCACCTTTTCATAAACATTACCACTCTTGCATGCAATTTACATTGAGCAATAAAAAGCACACACTGCCATTAACAAAACAAAAACAAAAACAAAAACAAAAACAAAAACAAAAACAAAAACAAAAACAAAAACAAAAACAGCAATGGACAACAGGTATGTTTGTGAGCCACGGCGATAGGTGGATGTTGTTAAAAATGGTGATATCAACCATTAAAGCAAGGGAGGGAGGGGGAGGGAGAGAGAAAGAGAGAGAGAGAGAGAGAGTGAGAGACAGACAGAGTTAGAGAGAAAGAAAGAAAGAAAGAAAGAAAGAAAGAAAGACCAATAACCCACAAGATACATTCAAGGGCACACATAGTGCTTTGGACTGAATGACTATACAATAGAATCTAATTTCTGATGAAAAGCTCCATTTTCTCCTTGTTCTCACTTCTAGCTTGGTGTGAATGTTTCTAGAATGAGCTGCTGATGTCCATATAAAGACCATATCATTTCTTTTGTGGAACATGCACCACGGCAAAGCATGAGACATGTCGGGTACTTTAAATAGACAAACACCACAGAATACCTTGACACTCTTTGTTCTACAAAAGCTCTTTGTCACCATGACAACTCTAAGTGTAAGAGATGGAAATACACCGAGGCGCCACTGAGATAACGAACGAGTTTGTGAGTGCGTGTGTGGCTATATGGAGGGTTGTGATAAAATATCAGAGCAGGAGGAAAGAAAGCCACTCCACATCAGTAGTGGAGCAACTGTACAGAGCCTACAGGTGGGGAACAGCTTTAAAGGCTCTGAGGCTAAAGACAGATTTCCTCTTGTTCCCGTAGCAGCAGCAGGCATGCTGGGACAAAGAGAACCTAATCTTATGCGACAGGGTCTTGGCGGGGTTTGCGTCCTGGATGCCCTTGACGAACGCATCCACAGCGGTTCTTACCGTAATCTGTGACAGATTTGGGAGCCCTTTGCTCGGACTCGGTGTTGCGTTTTTTGTTCCTCGACTTCCAGGCGTGGTAGACCTTCAGGCGACGATGGAACTCCTCTCTACAGGCGGCTAGCAGTTCAATGTCTGCAATGCAAAGGTAGAGAGGGATTAAACAAACAGGAAACTGAGGTTTTCTCGACCAAGGAAAGGTCAGAGCTCCAGAGAGAACGGCAGGGCACCAGAGAGAGGGGACAAAGAGAAAGACAGAAAGAAGGAAAGAAAAAGGAGCCTGCTAGTGGCCACCTGTTTTCTGCGTTTTCTTACGGCGTAATTTTATGTTCATTTGAAGAGACAAAAAGAGAGTGCACCCCTTTAAGGGAGTGTTAAATGAAAGTGTGGGGGACATTCTGCCTGTCTGACCGGTTACCTGTACATGTTTTGTTCTGGTTACAGAAAAAAAAACATGTTATGGTGAAGTAACTTTTCACACATGAACAATTTTCTCACCACCTCTTCTTTTTAACTCTCCATTTTCCCATAACATCACATCAGAAAAACAAAACAGCAGAGTGAGACTGTGTGAAAGTAAGAGGCAGAGAGAGCGAGAGATACAGAATGAGAGACAGAGAAGGGCAGAGAGAAAAAGAGATATAAAGATAAACATTTTTCAGCATATTTTCACTCCACATACTTCTGGCACAATAAAAAAAACACTAATCCCATTGATATTCCAAGGAGGCTATGGATCTCACGGGTGAAAGAGTGATCATGCTTTTCCCATCTATTTCTAACTGTAGTGACTGACAGCTAGCAGGGTTATTTTTCTCATTCCACACAGAGCCTCCAATCCCTCCTCTATTTGGCACTGCTTCCCATTTGAACAAATAACTCAAGCAGAGAGGCCAGGCTTCTGAGGCCTGGCTCATAATGAGCCTCTCCGCATCCCTGATATTGCCAAATGACACACACACACACAAACCCAAAAAAACCCCACATGTCTATTTCACAGGGCCCCGACAATCTCTCCAGCACTGTTTTTCAATTTCAGACAAAATAAAATAATCAAATTCTGTTCTGAGAATAGCATGAATAAATAGATGGGCAGAGGAAAATGCAAACTGAATATATCAAAGCTGATTATGCCAAAGTGGTGTGTTTAGGACAAAGCTCATTACATGAAAGGTCCACTGAGATGTCCATACATACAGATACACTTTAATGAGTGCAAAACAGAGAGAGAGAGAGAGAGAGAGGGAGAGACAGGGAGAAAGGAGAGAGAGAAAGGGAAAGCAAGTCAGAGAGAATGAGAGAGAGAGAGCAAGACAGACAGATCGAGAGAGAGAGAGAGCAAGACAGACAGAGAGAGAGAGAGCAAGACAGACAGATCGAGAGAGAGAGAGAGAGAGACAGAGAGTTAGAGAGGGAGAGAGGTGTTAATAAGACTACAGATATGCTCTTACCACAGGACGTGTTTATGGCATCCCGCAGCTCTGCATACTTCCACTTGCTGAGATCATGCTTCTTGGTACCAGCGGCAGCTTTGCTTGCTTGCACCTGCGGGCCCCTGCAGTCATACAAAATACACAGAAGAGAGAGATACTTATAGGATTCTGCAGGGGAGCACCACTGAGAGAGATCCCCCACGAGACGAGCCATCAGATAAATGACATTTTTTGACGATCAGACTTGTTTTGATGAGGAGAGGTTTGAAGACAGAGAGAAAAGAGTTGAGTGAGGTCATGTTCTTTTTAAGAGTCGAACACGAGATCAAATGAATCGGGGAGGAAAATGACACTTGAAAATGACACTATCATTTGAGGTGCTATTCTAGAAGCAGCGCAATAAGCCCAAAAACACGAGCTAACTGCTCTCAAGACCAAGCTGGTTTTAGGTGGGGTTTAGGTTTGGAGGAGAGTCCTGCAGACACAGGGTACAGATGCCCATCTGTCTCATTTCGATCTATAATCACACATTTCCAGCGTTCCTGATTTTGCAGCTTTAGAGAACTCTTCTCTTAACCCCGGTTCTTATTGCCTTGGGATACGTTTCTTTCTGAACTAACACTAGTATTTGGAGCAGGTACTGTTTAGCTAATAACCTCCCACAGCCTTAACTCATAGGTTCAATTACACACCCCTGATGCACCTGGCCCCTGAGGGTTCCTGGAAACTGAGTGGAGTGGCCGACCTTGAGGAAAGCAGCGGGTTAACAGCCTACTCTGTTTTCCTCGCGCAGAAGTAGTAGCAGCTGACTGAAGCCTATTAGCAACAGGCCCTTAGAGGATTAGGTGGTGGGACAACCCACTAGGCAGAATTCATTCACATTTACAAGAAACACCACAGGCTAATACCCTCACTACTACTGCCTCTAACCAAAGGGCCTGGAGGGGCTGACCTTATATAACAAATACTGTATGTATGGGACAAAGCCTCACAAGGTACTTTCTCACTCGCTTCTCACTCCTCTGAACAGGATGGGCAGGTAATCATCTACTGTTTGCTTGGAGCAGTTTAGGGTGCGCTACAATTCGAAAATGAATACGTCTTAGAATTTTCCCTGTCAACGTAATGTGGGAAATTACAACACTGAAGACATCTATCATTTACAGCACCTACATCCCTGAAATGAACATGTCATGATCCAACCAAATGAGTCACTGCTGTCTGTCTGCAGCTATCATCAATTATTCACACCTTAAACAGCCATAATCAGCTCATGACTTGTCATTACACCAGCAGATATGTTAACCATGGATAAATCAAATAAGAGAATCACAAAACTAATGCTACCACATACATTCACGATTCAATCATTTCATGAGTGATCACATAATCAATTAATACAAACAGTTTAAGATGTTTGAATTAATTGCATGCAGGTGATTGGACTGTGTGTAGGATTTTCATCCTGATCAACAAGAACATTTTCTTTGATTTCCAGGGATTCTGTAGATTTCGGCGTTCCTTGAATTGAGAGTCTCTACCCACCTAGCCAGAAGATCAGACATCTCCTTGGCCATTTCCTCCCTAAAAGGGCATGATGATGCCAGCACACACAAATGTCAGAATATCACTTCACTGTCATAGTAACAGAGAGTCTCTAAATGCATTATGATCAAACTATCTATAGCAACATCTGATGTAGAATGGAATGAGAATAGACCAAAGGTAAGTGTTTGCATATGTATGTGTGTGTGTGTGTGTGTGTGAGACAGAGAGAGAGAGAGAGGTAGAGAGAGAAAGACAGAGACTGAGAGAGCAAAAGAGATGTATTTGTTTCCTATTATGGGCACTTCTCAAACAACATGCTGATCTATTACCTACAGCGATCCACAATGGAGTACATTTGAGTCAAAAGCCACTGCTGTTTCCCTCGGAGACACAGTGATGGTGTTTTTGTTCACACAAACTGCATGTAAAACTCCAATAGCACCAGAGACATTAGCACTGAGTGGGCTCCAAATTTATCACATTCCCATTACTCACCCAAATGCATGAGGAAGCTCTGGGATTTCACCAAAGAGAATGTGTGTGTGCGTGTGTGTGTGTGTGTGTGCGTGTGTGTGTGCACCCCACACGTCAACAGTCATGCAATGTTCAGACTCAGTGCTTTTTGTCTCTGTGGCACCAATAGGAGGACATTACGGAGGGAGACAGGAAATTAACGGGAGGAAAAGTAGAGGCGCGGGTATTTAAGCATCACAAAATAAGCACACGTTCTGTTCATGTGCATTCAGGATAATGTTTCAGAGGATGGAGGGGTTTTCTAGCTGGGTTTTATAAGCTGTGGTTAGTAAGCTGGTGCAGGGGGGTCAGTGCTATAGTTTGTGGTCAGAGGGGAGAACTGTGTATCTGATATGTAAAGAGAGTGGACTCTATTTTAGAGCAGACGGGCACTTTAGCAGAACAGGACAGCCAATTCTGCTGCTATTACACAACAGATATTTTTGACAACTGGTCAGTTGAATATCAAGACAATCTAAGTGCCACTCGAATTGTCCTACGCTCTGAATATTGCATCACTGTTATGTTGCTTTTTTACAGCTAAGCCACAGGTCTTATACTTAATACATAACCTACATGGATAAACTCTTCAGCTTTTGAGATCCAGCATCACTGCAAACAGAAAACAATAGGGTTAGATGAGGCTATTTGGCCTTAATGAAATCAGGGCATTTGAAAGAGACCTTTTTCTTTTAATGATTACTTGATTTGGGATGAATAATTAATTTACTCTTGAGATGAAACTGCAAAATGAATCCCTGACGTATATATTGTATGACGTACTTTTACATATACTGACGTCTATGTAAAAATTTGAGAACCGTTATCAGCATGTTTCTCTGTTAGAGTGAAGCTTGTTGTGAGATTTGATTGACAGATTGCCATGGCATGCAGGGTAGTGAATCAGAGGAGTAATATGGGGAAGGTTAAGCTGAGGGTCAGAGGTCAGTGGGTCAAATGAGGGAGGGGAGGGGGGTTGGTATTTATATCTTACACTTTCTCTGGGGATGATGGGACACTGCCATTACTGAGAGGAGAGAAAAAAAAAAAAGACAATGGTTAACAAATGAAACAATTTTTCAGTGGACGATGTCAAGCCACTGAAAAGCCACTGAATGGGAGAATCAATAACATGATATTGCTGCTAACATGCATCAACATCATTAAGCTTAAACTCCTGCGGGCTGGCGAAGGCGGAAATTCTCTTAAGCTGATAACACTAACGTTCGTCGGGGTTTTGGACAGTAATAGTGAAGGGAGCATGTGTGGGTTACCTCCGTAGGCCGGCGTCCTGCACCGTTTCCTCGGGAATGAGCTCAGCCTCGCTCTGGGCGATTCTCATAGCCAGTTCCCGATCTCTCCTCTCCTGCTCCAGAATGGCCTGTCGCGCCGCCTCCTCCTCGCGCTCCGCTTCCAGCTGGCGCTCCATCTCCTCCTACAGGCACAGACAGAACCCTGATCAGTCATTACACAGCCATCGGCTACACACGTTCACACACACTCTCTCTCTCTTCCATATATGCTGATTTGCTATGACCGTGTAGATGAGAACCCACCGGAGGACGTTCACCCTGGCTTATGCGGCACGTATATGTTTACCGCAGGATGTAAGTGTGCCTCGTTTCACACGAAAGACTGTTCCTAATTTGTTTGAGCATATTCACAGTTAAGAGGCAACTGAGTTCATAACTTACTGCACCCTTAGAAACACAAATGAACAGTAACACTGGAATGCACATCCCACAACTCAAACGCCAAACGTACACTCGAAGTGTATAGTCACTGGCACATCAAAAGAGCGCACTGCGGAACAACAGCAGCAGTTTGCCCTAAAACTTGAGGGAGTGTAGGGGATTGGGGGGGGGGCTGTTTAATATCCTCTTTCATGCTGCACAGAGCCTGCAGCTCTTTATTCTCCATAATGAAGTGTATGAGTTGGAAGCCACAGAATGATGGACGACACTGCCATGCTCATATTCTTATGTGTATGCTTCATAAGTCATCTAAACAGGAGCCAAACTCATGAAGGACACAAAAAAAAAAAAAAAACTCGGTTTTGAGGGCACGGGAAAGGGAAAAAAAAAAAAAGGAAAAGAAAAGTCAGGAGAAACACTTTGGTCTGCGGGGGCAGAAGATGGGATACTCTGAAACCGGCAGCACGACAAACGACAACAAGAAAACGCTCACTATCTCTTCTCCCCTCTGCAACGCTCACTATCTCTTCTCCCCTCTGTAACTCTCAGTGGTGTCCGTGAGTCAGAGCACTGTCGACACCGTAAGCACCTCCAGTCAAGGCCAGATTGCACTTCTTATACCTCTGCTAATGAGCCTATCAAGGCACTGTGTTTCTCTCTGAGCCCTGCTGGACCCGATCCATGCAGTCAGGGAAGAAAACAACCTATTAGCACACAAGGGTTTATGGCCTGATCATACTTAAGGCTCTTTAACTAGGGCAGCGTGTTGATGCAAGGCACATCATCAGCTTCAGACGACTAAATACATGAAAAAGTACATAGCTGCATCCGGTCACTTGAAACGTTAAGACAGTCCTGACTCGTATCGTAAGATATCCGAAGTAAATGTCAGTGTTTCAGCGTGAGACGTGAGGGGGAGAGCTTTTAATCCATAACTCAAGTTTATGTGAGGTTTTTTTTTTTTTAAACGTCTCGGGCAAGCTGAAGCGTATGGCATGAATGTTAACACAGGGCCGCTGGTGCACCGAGACTGCTAATGAGAGAGAACATGGTAGTCATGTCGGAGACACCGCCCCAGGCTTCAGGCTCCGGGCTCTGGGCCTCAGGCTTCAGGCCTCGGGCTCCGGGCCTCAGGCCAGGACCTTTGATCATATGGCAGCTCATACACGTCACATACAGGCAACAGAGAGGGACAGAGGAGACACGCTTACCAGAGAGAGCGCTGTGTAAGGAAAACCAGAGTCGAAGGAGTCAATTGGAATAAGCGGTTTCTTACAAAAGAAAATGCTTAAATCATAAACACCAGAAGGAGTCGAGACATGTGAATAAGAATGTTCACCAGAATGAATTCACAGAGCTAGCGAGAGCGAGAACCGGGGCGAGAAAGGGTTAAAGAGGACATCGTGACAGTTTTTCACGTCGCGTCGCTCAGCTACAGTTCGCCGAGAGACACCCACGGTAGACCCTTACCTGAATTCTTCTCTCCTCCTCTTCTCTCCTCTTTCTCTCTTCTTCCTCCTGTTTTCTTTTCAGCTCCATCTCTGCTTTCCTGAAAAGGAAAGAGCGAGTGTGAGAGTGAGTGTGAGTGTGAGTGAGAGAGAGGAGGTGTGGAGAGCGGGTGACAGAGCACAATTAGAGTGAGGAAATGTCATTAATGGAGACATAAGCTGTCTTCATTAAATGAATGGAGTGAGCGGGATGCAAAAATCCCTCACATCATCAGTCCTGCAGTAAAAAGCAAGGTCAAACACACCAAGACTCCAAAAAGCAATCTCGCCAGACTAGCGCATTAACGGCCAGGAAAGCAGAGGGTGTCATGTGTTTGCTAAAAGTGTCCAATCAATAAGGCCACGGATTAACATTTTGCACTATGCGCCCTGGGACAGACATATCACCTTAGTCCCTGCTCATGTAAATTACGATGAGGATGACTTTGTCAGTGTCCTGTGGCATAGCCACTCTCCACGGTTCCTGGCTTCATTTACAAAGGCATTTCTGCATGTTTGCAATGTCCTTCATCTATCTGGGTGGGGGGGGGGGGGGGGGGGGGGGGGTTGAGGTAGACTGGCCCTTTGTCAGGGGTCCATAAAGCAGGGCTGCGTTTCTAATGCCGTGAGAGAGAGGGGAGCACTGATTTTTAGATGAACCCAAAGGTCTTTCATTAAAGATTTTATGAGCCATTAAAGGGAATTACGATCATAAGGCCATATGAGATCTGTCTGTGCCTCACTTCCCCAACTCCACATCTCCCTCCTACTCACAGACGCCGCTCTTCCTCCTCCTGTCTCCGCCGCTGCTCCTCTTCCTCGCGCCTCTTCCTCTCCTTCTCCATCTCCTCCTGAATGCGACGCAGTCTCTCTCTCTCCTCTTCCTCCTGTCTCCTCTTTTGCAAAGCAGAAAGCAACTGCTGCGAGCGTGTCACCAGGGCCTGGTGTTCGTGGTCAATGTCTATGCGCGTCATAATCGTGCTCTGGTGAAGATATAGCACAGAGACACACAGTCAGACACCCAACTCAGAGACTCCGGGTGTTTGTTAACACCAGTAACCTTATTGAGAGTAACTGACTCTCCCATATTATGCTAAATTCAGTAAAACAGTGTCCCCCACATGGCATAACATGTTATGACCAACTGCAGTATCAGTTTAGTGATTTAATGACATTGTTAGAAAGTTGGCAAATTCTCATTCTCCTTCCTGTATTTATTTATTCGTGATAAAAAGAAAAGGAGGAAGTCAAATGGCTAAATGGCTAATTGCCCTATAACCTTTTCAGACCATATATCGAGAGAGGGAAGAATGGAAGGAAGGAAATTCCTTTAATGAGGAGAGGTCAGTACAGAGTTGAGCTCTCAGCTCTGTTAAAGAACAGAGGTAGCTGACAGCCGTAGGCTTTACCTAATGCTGCCGTCCTCACTTTATAAATCTTTTGTTGTTGTTTTTTTTCTCAGGGGTGGGGCAAGGGAAAAATAGACCGCTCTCTCTTCTGTACATCACATTGTTTGCATTAGAGATGAGACTCCTTGGTGTGATGAGGCTGCCCTCCCCTCCTCCCCATAACCTATGCCCGGTCTGAGACTATTCTAGGAAATTCCTTTTCGTGAAAAGCAGAACATGTGTTTCCAGATATGGTACTAAATGCTGTAACCCTGATTCTGACACCTCCAGGCAATCTCCTGTCCTCTTAGCCACAGAATATACCCACAGCACCTTGAGATGGGATCCCAAGTCGTTACCTGTGATTTAACACAATCGATTTAAGGCCAAGAGACGCAGATGGACACTTCATTAATATGTATCAGCATCTGGCACGATGGCCACGTTCAATATCAGGGCTAGGGTACAGCTACAGCTATACCAAATACTGAGTGCCATTGACATTTGGCATAATCTTATGAGGATGTTAAATACACATTTAATTTAGGGCAGAGGAACAACTGGCTCTTTCAAGCACAGAAGCTCAGTGCTGGAGCAAAGACCATAGTCTTAATTGAGACTAATGATCCATTCTGTGAATGATTAGTCTAAATTTTCCGCACATGTTTCCAAGGTGATGTCTACATTAATCACGAGGCTATAAAGCATATGGAATGGGATTACACTCTGCAGCGCCGTGACTGAATATGTCATTCGGCCCTGTGCCCTACAGTTTTAGCAGCATTAAACACACAACAAAAACACAAAACACAGTCACAGCGAGGGCCAACAGTCTAACAGCCTGCCTTCAATAGTAAGAAATACGCCACCCATCCGGAGCGATCCTTCGGCGGCCGAGTTTAATCGCGGCAGTCGGATCCCTCTCGTTCAGAGAGAGGTCTCTCATCCCCAAGGTTCAACTTCAAATCTAAACCCTTCATAATCACCCAGCATCCGACCGACGCCGCAATCGATTAAGCGGAACTCCTTTCGTAGCTCGGCGCTCCGCAAAGAGGGTAAATTCGCCACAGCTTTTCCCCCCCTTAACACCTCGTGTAGGAAATGCTCTGCATTCTTGCGCATGCTTGGCCCTGGGGTTGCCACCGACTTGACCTCTTATTTCAGTAAACTGTGAAGTGTAAGCCTGCAGAGCTTTGGGACACGCTTTGATGGAGTTGATTTGTCAAGGAGACGTTAGTGAGATTATCTGAATCTGAAGGATAGCGCACAAAATGCAATAAACTGCAGTTTGGTAGAGACGGTGGCGTCAACTCCGCAACAATGAAATGATCCAAATGACACAACAAGCTACCTGAAATTTCTACCTTATGTAATGATTGTTTTTCAGAGCTTGTCGAAAGTTAGTTTACGGGCAATATCTTGAATGCCAATTCACGTACATACCTTGATCTTGATCATGAGTGCATCGATAGCCGCATCAAGCTCCTGGACCTGTTTGCTCATCTCCTGTTTGCCTTCCTTCAGGCCAGACACCACCTCAGTGAACTTGTCCATCCTCTTTTTCAGGCTCCTCACCTTCACTAGTCCATCGATTCTGACACACAAACAAACAAGCAAACAAACAAACAAAAACGGCGGCAAGGTCAGAGCGGCCAAACAGATATGACAATCTTCCTCTGATCAGTGTCGACAGGGGCAGCAAGCCACCAGGCTAGACAGATTATGAAGTCACAGAGTCACAGCGACAAAAAGCCAGCTTCACCACATTTGAATTGCTTAACCCACTTTTTAACCGTAACCATCTTTCAGTGTAGGCAGGTAGCCAAATATCGCCCCGACAGTAACTGCGGCTTCTCCAGCCCAGGCAGGTTAACTGTACTGGTACAGAAGACGGTGTTTGTGTTTGCCCTTTGACTCTGCAGTGACTCATCGGGGACAGCGGCATGCTCACGGTGCTCGCCCTCTGCCTGACTCAAGCTGTCGTGATAAATGTGTGAGGTACTCGGTTGTGAGGGGGCACTGGCCTCTGAAAGTGTCCTCTAACATGGAAGAGCTGGGAGGTACCTACCGTGCCTTATGCTTCCTCTTACACAGCCACATCCGCACCGTCTTCTGCATCTTGATACAAGCACTGGCTCGATAAAGAATCTTATTCTTTACTGTATGTGAGAGAGAGAGAGAGAGAGAGGGAGACGGGGGGTGGGGGGGACAAGTTAGAACAGACGCTGACATCTGTGTCACTTCCAAGGCCACACAAAGGCATTTTTCCTTGGGCAGACACAAAGATGAGGAGCTGAGTTTCACTCAGACAGGAAATAAACACACGGAGAAAAAACTGTTGCCACAAATAGTCCATAAGATGAGGATATATGTCTGAGAGTAACGGATGGAAGCATTATTCTCTGTCTGCATCAGATGGCTCTCAGCGATTAGTATGAGAAATCTCTCTCCTCAGCATTTTCTCAACTGGAAGATTTCCAGACACAGGGTGCGCTTCAAGTGTCTTTGGCCAAATATTTATAATATATGAATTTACATTTTTTTAAGCTCATGGAAAAACCTGTAAGAAGGCCATCTGCACCAATGCACCAATCACCGATTATAACATTGATTTAGCGAGTGTAAATATTGTTATCATGGAAATGGTCCAAAAAAAAATAAAAATCGGGTTTTGAAGCCAAGAACATTGAGCTGATACGCACGTTTGATGACAGACAGCGCACACCACTGGACCTTCTTCCAGCGGCTATGGATTAGCCACTTGTTGACACGTTTTACCAGCTCAGCCAGGTGGTCAGGATCAGATTTCATAATCTGGTCAAATTCTGCAAACTAAAAGAGGTGGAATAAATAAATATAAAAAGATGAGCGAAGGACCACAATCATTCACGATTCTTTCTTACCGATGAATGCTCCTTTTGAGAGAGCCCTCAATACCGCAACATTTTATCTAGAGGAGGGGCCCAATCAATAATCAAAACACTTGAAGAGACAGACAATAGATGGGAGAGGTAAATGAAAGGACTTTAGTGGAGATTTTTCTGATAACATATTCATATGTTCATTAGCATCACGCCGATAGTATCTTGTCAGGGTATCATCTGTATTCCTAAAACAGTCTGTCCCCCCACCCTATTCAACTCTACCAGACAGAGCAGCCTTCTAATAAGCATTCAAACCACATGCTTGACACAGATAAATTATTCATATCATCTGAAATGAAGCCCCCATCTGTTAGTTCCAGTATATTATCCAAATCTATTTCTCTTCACCAGAACAGGAAAAGCATTATTCATGCATAGACATCCTTTGAACCACTCAGAGAACAAACAGCTTTTATCATAGCATTAAACAGTCTGAGAAAAAAAACCCAAAAAAACACATCTCACCTTCCCAGGTCTGAAGAAGACTCGGGTGAGTCCAAACTTGTAGTCGTTTTCATTCAACCCCAGAGCTTTGAACAAAGCCTGAGGGCAAGGAAAGGAATATTAATATTCAAACAAAGGCAAAGCAACATTTCGTTCATGTTGGAATTAGATATAAGAAGTTCAAACCTTGCAGAAGAGCCTTGGGTCTAGTCTGGTCAGTTTGGGGGGCATGTACTGTTTATACATGTTATAGAGTTCATGGAAGGGCGCTCTGGAAGGGAAACCTCCTTGCATCAGGTCCAACACAGACACCATCCCTAAAAAGACAAAAAAAAAAAGAAAAGAAATGTGACCAAACACTTCAAAAAACATCAGTGTCACTCATCAGCATCACTCATCCAAGCAGATCCAGAAGTCTGCTGTCCCACCTCATCAGTGACACTGACATTTATTTTTAGAAAAACATGAAAGTGTGTGTGTGTGTGTGTGTGTGTGTGTGTGTGTGTTTTTAAGAAAAAAAGGCTTAGAAGATTTGTAAATAAATGAGAAATCACATGTGTGGCCAAACAAACACCTAGGAAATCGTTATCTCCACAGCTCCTCAGGAGAAGTGTGTCAAATTCAATATGCAAATTGAAGAGGGGAAAAGAGGAATGAGCCTTTGAGAGTTTTTTTTTTAATGCTGTGGTAAAAGAAAAATAGATATGACACCTTGTGGAGAGGCCCTCTCTCTGGGGGTGCTGACAGAGACTCAATTTCTAAACTTCAGACCGGGGAAGGGGGGGGGGGGGGGGTTGCACAGCTAAATGCACAGCTAAGTGGCGTTATACAAAAATGAGAACACCTCACTGGTGAATGAGGACACTCTGATACTAATTGCTGCACTTATTGTCCCACTTAAGTGATCTGAGTGTAAGAAGTGTAAGTGTGTGAGTGTGTGTGTGTGAGTGAGAGTGTGTGTGTGTGTGAGTGAGAGTGTGTGTGTGTGTGAGTGAGTGTGTGTGTGTGTGTGTGTGTGTGTGTGTGTGTGTGTAAATAATGACCTGAGCACTGCAGCTGTGACAGAATCTGGGCTCCTTCAAACTGATGGCTCACCATCTTCAAGTTCGGCTTCACACATCTGACGAAACTGGAACCCTATTAGCGAAAAGCACAGCACAATTTGCAACTGATGCTTTAACAAAGAGCGCAGCAATTACAATTTGGTTCCCTTGTGCCAGCAGCTCAAATTCCAATTAGCTCCAGTCAAACTGACTGAGTATAATCATAACATGATGTTGCCGCGTGAACTTATTTCTCAATGAAACGACAGGCTGTAGGCAAAGTTCATTCAGAGTCGGCTGTAACTGCTTTCTGGTCGCTATTGCACTCACCGTACTGCGAAGCTTTTCCAGCAAGATGTTCAGCTGAGTCTGCGATTGAAAAAACGAAAGAAAAAAAAAAAACAAAACAAAACATATATATGTATTTATATATTGTCAGGTTTTCAACAACGTATACAACCCGGATTACACACAACAAAAACATGCTTGTTAAATTTCACTCCTGCCTTCGGTGCTCAAAAAAAACCTTAGGCCCACGTGTGCTAAAATCTACATGACAGCCAGGGCAATTAAAGGCACAACAGCAGGTATAAATCCAAGGAGTATCTTTATAGTTTTGATTGTAAATATGCCATGCAAACACGTAAACTCCAAACAGTCATAACACCACAGAAACAGGTGGACGCAGACGCATGGAAGCCATGCATTGTGGGAATGCGGATAGATAATGACTTTAAAGGCTGGGTCTCCGGGGATACGGCTTCAGAGGATGTATTTAGATGTATTCCATGCTTGGTCTCACTGTTGGAAGATAAACAAAAGGACCTGGCTTTCACACCCTGACGCTCTGAGAACAGACGCAGACAAAACACTGCATGCCCGTGAATGTCGAGGTCAAAGCAGACTCTCATTACAAATGATGTCTTTACAAGTGAGGCTGGCTAGAAATCTCTTCACTTCTCCTGTGAACAGATGAGTGTGCTCTTCAGAAAGAGACTGCACACGAGGACTTTCACCTTACAGGTGTGACAGCTCATCCCTTAAAACTCCTATATCTGTGCTTAACAGCTACAGAATTAATAACAGCTAAAAAAAATTTGGGGGGGGGGGGGGGGGGGGTTGGGGGGTGGAGACCACTCTTGATGGAAAATAAGCCTCGTTAAAAAGTTCTGCAGCGGATACTAGTTTACAAACCGCATTTGTTATGATGGCTCTGATCATTCCTATAGTGTTATAAATTTTTAACTGGCGCGTTACCAAAATGCAAATGGTTGACACATGACATGTAGCACACAGCACACACCTACACACAGGACTGTGGAGAAGACAGGCGGTGTTGACTGAAAGCAGTTTAGCTTAGAAAAAAAAAGAGCAGGGTGGCATTGCAGCATTATAAACTGATGTATGTTTCATACACACACACCGGCACAGAATGAGTTACCTTTTAGTTCCCTGGCTGATTCTACCAGTTACCACAACAGATTTCCTTTTCTTTTCTTTTTTTTTTTTTTTTTAGTCCCTATCAGATTTTGCACATCCTGCATTTCTCTGTCTGTTTCTCTCTAGTCATCCTGAGCTCCACTTTATCCAGCTTAAATCTCAGCTTTCATAGTGGAAGGATGGAGAGACAGAGGAGAGGGGAGGGGAGGGGGAACAGAGAAAAGAGGAACAGTGGGAGGGAGAGGCATTAGAGAAACAGACACCACAGGAAACAGAAATACAGCCAACATGCTCCCACTGTGGAGATACAAAATTTACCAGACAAAACCATCAAAGGAGAGTCTTAACAACTTCTACCGACCACATGGTGCATAAATATTTGTGTACCCCCTTCGTCCCCGACGCGTACGGGATCTAACCTTCTTCGGCCCTCCTGAAACCATGTCTACCATTGTCACCGTCCCCAGAATGGTAAAATCCATGGGGTGCTGGAGTTTGACATTTGAGTACTAAGTCATTCGGGTCTGTGTTTTGTTAAACGCAGTCGAAAGCGAATGGCTTTGACCAGTCCATGTAATACAGATTAACGTGCAAAGCAGCGACACTGCGCTCCAATCTACATCACAGGTTTTTGAACGAGAGGAACTGAGGAGCACTGATTTAGATGAACAGGCTAACGCACCTTATGTTGTTTTTCAGACGAGGACTAACGCAGGAACTGTTTGTTCAGTCCAATCCAGTGAAAGAGTTCTTGAAACATATTGTTTACTCTCATGACAAATGAACCAGTTCTCTCTGTGTACGGACTTCTCTTTGAGGTTGAGTCATTACTCTTAACTTTTCCCCATTAAAATTCTGATTAAGACACACGGTTCTTGTTATCTCACTCTGATGTGTCAGTATAATCAGATTGTTCTCTACCGGGACATGTTATCAACACGCTGTGCTGATGAGTCTCGCTACATCTCTCATGAGCAGATGGAATGAGGTACCTCATAACAGTGGGCAGAAAAATTGAGTCATCATATAAAATATCTTAGCTAACCTTGAATTTGTTTCCCACACTGATAAAGCTGAGTTTGCCAGCTTTCTGTTTGGAGTCCTTGGAGTTGTTGGAATTTTCAAAGAGTTCCCGCACAAATCTGTCCTTGGATTCTTTCACGAGGGACTCCAAGGACATATGCAGAGCATCGTTGTTCTTCTCCACAAAATTGGTCTAGTATTCAGAAGAGAGAAGGAAAAAGAAAGGAAGAGAGAGGGAGTTCTGGTGAGACAGTTTCTATTTTGGTTCCAATGTCACATTAAAACCATTGAGCAGATCACAGATAAGATCAAAAGAAAGAAAGAAAAAAAAAAAAAGAGTTTAAAATGCCTTCTCATGCACCTTCACCTTAAAATTCATACATCAAAGAATTTCCGTGAAATTTTTCGATTCAATATTCCCACTACCCTATTCTCTCACTCTCTTTTGCCTGCATGTTTATTTTTCAAAGAGGCACAAGATTACGGTGCTCTCAAAGGAGTAGAGAAGTCCTGATGCTTAGCTGAGATAACAGAATAAAAAGTAAAGTAAAAGTAAAAACCAATATCCAGCTTTATGATCAGTTTTTGTTATCAAAAATACACAACCAAATACACAAGCAAGCACACACCAAACATACACACACAGCCATACCCACTGTACAACTCGGCTTTCTCATAATTTTTTGCTAGCTAAATACACAGCCAAACACACAAGCACACACACACACACACACACGCGCGCCAAACATGTACACACAGTCACACCCACAACAATGCAAGTCAGACGCTGATACTACATATCAGTATACCGTCTCATAGCAAACTGCTCCAGCAAAGTGTCTGATGATGAAACCCTCGTCATCTCTCACGTTCCTGTGGACAGCCAGTTTGGACTTCCTGGGCACCTGAGACGAGATCGGACACATAAGCACAGATTTTCACATTTAGCCACTACAAAATAATAACCAAAAACACCCAAGCCATCTATTTTCCATACACAGATCAGTGTTACTCATAGACTGTCACTGTCTGTATTATTGGTGCATTTAAAGGCTTAGTTGAGAGTGATCTACGACGCTGAAAAAGCCGGGACATTGCTGGAACCGGGGGTCACTCACTGTCAGACGGAAGTGGTTCTTGTGTTTATTGTGAACGGTTTCTGCAAAGTGCTGGTCGCTGGGTTGAGGTAGACGGTTCTCTTCATCCAGAATATCCAGAATGCCGACCAATTTGGCCTCTACTAGGTCTGCAGACGCAAAATGCAAAAGAGAACAAAGAAAAAAAAAGGAAAAGAGCACAAAAATTAGCGTTCAAAGGACAGCAGCCTCTGTGACCGTATCTCAGAAACGTTGCATCCATTTTCAAAGTCCATTTCATTTGTGTCGTGCATCACATATATATCAGGGCAGCAGAGTGTGCAAAAGATCTAATTATGAGTCAGAAAATAGTTTCTGTGAATAGGGGGCATCGGGTTGTCGGTGCCAAAATTACAATGAAATAATGAGAACATGCAGATTGTGGAAGCACGCCCTTGATCTAGACCCTTCCGCCTAATGTTTCAGAAAAGAAGTCGAAAATTTAGGACGTTTTGTTCCTAACGCAGAAAAAAAAGATAAGAAAGAAAAAAATTCTAAAGTAGCAAGGTGAGTCTAAAAATGAGTGACGCGTCCAAGTTTCAGTCCGCGGCCAGTGAGCAGGAAAATGCTCAAAGGGGCTAGAACTTCTTCGAAGTTTTCTATTTTTTTTTTTTTTTTTTTAAATAGACAAGATGTTAAAAGTGTACACATTAACAGTGAGACTAGCGGTTGAGCTTGAATTCTCAGTTGAATCAGCGAGTCAGAGAAGTGGGCTTCCTCTACGACGGAGTTCTCTCAGTACCAGCTGTTTGGCACCACTTCACCGCGTGAGCGAACAGATGGCGTTTGACACATTCACAAAAGCCTCCAAGTTGTGCGTTCTTAAGATTACTCCAAGAAAGGGGCCAACCGAATATCATGGACCGCCAACCTTGTTTATCCTTCAGACACATCATCAGTAACTTTGTCACACAGATAACTACAGGGAATCTAGAACTACAGCCTTATGCATAAACAACCGACTGACTGACTCTGAAGAGCAAAAAAATATTGCGACTGAAATTAGCCTTTAGTGTCGCAGTCTATTTTGATGCCGAGAGATATTTCTGGTAATCTTGTTTTTCAACAGTCTACAATAGAAAATATTACCAGAGAATGAGTGACAAGTAGCATTTGGAGAAGGCGCCAAAACACGAATAAACCTTATCAGACTTCTATTAACCTTACCTCCCTCACTGAGCTCTTTTCACTCCCTCAATCTATCTTATAAAATAACAATCTCTTTCCCTCTCTGCCTCTGGGTGTGTAATGAGTTGTATTATACAACCACTATTACATTCCTGGTTGTATTTAGATACGCTCAGCAATGCCCTGAATCAGTAGGCTTCTCACCCACCAAGATCCACCAGTCTCCACGTCTCAAAAATGCTCAGCTTCAGAGTGAAGGTTCAGGTGGACCCACATAGACTGACTGTTTAACACAAACTCTGAAATTTCTCCGTTTTCCCCCACACAATAAAAACACTCAAAGTTTCGAGTTGGATAGGAAGGGATTCGACTTCATGGCCTGCGGTGATGTTCAAAACAGAGACAATAAAGTTCTTATTTTCCCGCCAAAGAAAAAGGAGACACTGAAACCGCAGAGAAGCTGGTCTCAGTATCGTATAAACCACTAGAAACAATGAGAGGCTGCTTTCAGACACTGAACATAAAACATGACCAGTGATTGAACATAATGAGTCATTAATGAGATCCAGACCTATACAGTCCTGGTTATCAACATAATGGACTTCATTCACTCCAAGGCCTTCCCTCTGGTACAGCTCTTGCTCCTGGAATGGAAACAGAATACTTCATATTAATATAAAGAATCGCCTGGCCTTGCATGTCAACTTCAACAGATCAGTGAGGATAAATATCCATATGCAGATACTAGAAATATTTCCGAGCTGGTGAAATTGTTCAATAATTTCAATATATACAGGTAACCGCCCAAATAAGGAAAGGACCAAAATCAAGTTTAACAGCTCTATAGAGCCTTGACATTTATTCTACTGGTGTTTCCAAAAACTGGAGGAATGCAACAACGCTCTTCCAAAAGAAACATCAAGATAGTAATAGAAAATGCTATCTTGGGCTGATCCAGAACCTTCCATGAGTTCATCTAGGCAGAAAAGTACGCGCCGTATGCTGACTCAGACAGCCACTGTATACTGTCAATACCATTCTCATACTTAGCAAACCATTTAATGGGCACTCAGGTCCTATGGGTGGGTGCATTGTCATTGTGGAAGACACTACTTCCATCAGGATAGAAATATTTCACTACAGGATGGTCATTCAGAATGCCTTTGTATTCAGAGTGCATAGTAAGATGCCCGTAAGGGTTAGACTGGACCTTAACCACATAAGGAGAATGCACCCACACCCACAGAGGAGACGCCAGAGCTCCTCACTGAGGTAAACGCCCACTGCCATCTCTAAGTCTTCATCTTCTGTTTTGCCTCGCATTTTGAACCAATGAATGGACAGTTTAAACCACAGCTGACCTGAGGGTGATAATGCCTTTCCCTCAAGCTGTTAACGCTTACCCAAATCACCCAAGTCAACCACTCCACATAAAAAAAAAAAAAAAGTCACGTCTAGCAGTTCTTGTTTCTGAAACCCATTAAGATGCCCTCCTCCTCACAAAACAGCCAACACAACAATAAACTGATAAATATGATGGTGAGAAGACTATCCCCCCGAGCATAATGGGACGTTGAATTCCAAATTAACTAAAGTTTTGAAAGCACACTGGTGTGGAAGCACCTGCCCTCATTAGATTGTGTTTCTTTCCTTTCCTCAAGAGCTTCCTTTATTTTGGCTGTTACCTGTATTTGTTTGTTTGAGCTGATCTCTGGTAAATATGGTGATGAATAATTTATCGGTAATGGGAAAACTTTCATAACCTCAGGCACTAGTCACTGTATTAGGTCTGAGGGTTAAAGTGTGACAGAAAAGTTTCCTATTAGTTTTGTTTTTTGTTTGTTTGTTTGTCTTTTTTTATCTTGCTTGAAGCATTTCAGAGCTGGCTGAGTTCAGGTGTTCACCAGTCCATCCCTCAGCAGATGGGATTCAGTAGCCTTCAGTCACATCTCAAAAAACCATGAAGAAAGAGTTCGAGCAAGGCCCATTTTGACTCCCTCACCTCTTTGAGAATACGCTCATTGAAAAACTGCTGGAGTTTCTCATTACAGTAGTTGATGCAGAACTGCTCAAAGCTGTTATGCTCAAAATACTCTGAAAAAGACACAGAAGAAACATATCAGTGATTCACTTTTTAGAGCCTGCAACCTCATGAATGCAGAGTGTCTCACACAGGGAACTTATTTCACTGAGTCATAACCAGAATGACCGCACAGGGGCCGGAGGAGTGGGTGTGAAAAGAGAGGGCATACACACACAAGCACACACAAGCACACACACACACACACACACACACACACACACACACAAACACACACACACACACAAACACACACACAAAGAGACACACACGCTGAAAGAGAATAAAAGCTTATCCAAAGTGCTTTTAGTGCCTGCAGAGCATCTGAGTGTCTCCATCTAAAACAGGAGTAGGCAATTTCAGCGCTGAAAGGCTAATATGTCTGCCAACTTTTAGGACGACTTTTCCAAACAACCACTGCTTAAAGCCTGAACCAAACCGATCAATGCAGCTTAGGCACTGAGTGAGGGGCAAGGATGCAAAGAACGAAAAAAAAAAAAAACTACAGGAGAAACAAGGAAGCTCATTTCAGAAGAATAGGATGGCCTAAAAGTGCTCTAAATGGTCTTTGTCTTTTTCTGCTGTTCATTTTTTGTATAATTCTTGTGGGTAAAAAAAAATAAAAAAGGTTATGCTCTTTAACACCAAGACATTTCCAACACCAGAACACCAACGGATTCTTTCATTTCATACTCCTTCATTTCACAATGTGGAGACTGCATTCTACTTCACCCACAATATAAACCAGCCCAGAAGAAACGATGAAATACTTATGGAGAAACAACATGATCAAAGAGATCCTAGGGAGAAAGTAGTCTTGATGTATTATCAAAAAACCAACAACCAACAATTACTGTCTGGGAACCACCTGTGTCTGTCTTTATGTTGTCTTCCACCCAGCAGTGAGGATACTTACCAAAGCCAGCGATATCTAGCACCCCGATGAAGTTAGCAGAGGAGTCGAATGGGAAGCACTGATTGACCCTGCTGACCACGTGGTCAAACAGGCGGCTGTAGACAGCCTTAGCCATGGCATCGCGAGCGTTATTCGCCTGTTCCACTTTCAGAGGAACCCTGGGAAAGCAGAGCAGAACAGCAGGAAAATCATGAGCACAGAACATTACTATGATATGCCTCAGCACTCCTGAATGTAAGACAAACATTTCAGGAATTGTGTGTGTGTGTGTGTGTGACAACTCATTTTAGTTGGTGGAGGAGAGGTGTAACAGAGCCTGCTGATAGCTTTGAGGACACATAAAATTCTGACTGTACACAAGAATGTTCCAGACTTGCCAAAGAAAACAGTGTGGCGAAAAGCCAAGACAGAGAGGCATTACATCACCTGAAGGGTTGATCCAGTAGCTGATTGTAAAACATCTTTTCAGCTCTCCGCTATAATAATTACCTCTCAATTAGGCAAGAATGACTGAATGTAATGACAGCTAGCACTCTCAACTGCTCTACGGCAAACTACTGCTCCAATGCAATGCCTCTTTAAGATTACACAAGGCAACAAAACTTTCCCACCTTTTATTACCCAGTGTACAGTGAATTTATAGTACAGTGTTTCAACATAAAGACACACTTTTACTCATAAACACACACTCACACTCGCACTCACCCTGGCATGAGCTGAGCTGTCATCTCTACCTAGAATGCTATGCCCAAATTCTTAACGACCATGATCAGCTGAGACCACATAAATCAAGTTTCAGATGGAGTTTGAACTGAGGATAGTTTTTACTGTTGGTATCCTGCCCAGAGCAGTCTGATCCCTGCTCTCCACTACAGTCAGCATGCCTGAGTAGGTTCAACAGGCTGTTAATGTTTCATTCCCTACCCTCAAACATGACCCAGCCTGCAAAACTCACATACACACACACATATACACATACAAACGCTCACACACACAGATACGCAAACTTTCACTCTCACACACACGCACGCGCACACACACACACACACACACACACACACACACACACACACTCGCACGCACGCACATACATACAGAAACACACAAACTCAGAGTACTCGTTTACAATATTTAACCGTAGAGGTCCAAGCATTTGAAAGCTAAAAGATATAATGTGCTCAGATTTCTTTGATAATATTAGTGTTTGACCTGATGCTCTGTCAATCATTTCACTTCATGCGATATTTAAACCCAGTTCAAAGACGTGGAGGAATTAAAGTTTCGTACAGTACTCAGAGGAGGCCATGAACACAACCTTTCTCTGCTATGTGTGTGTGTGTGTGTGTGTGTGTGTGTGGGCGCGTGTGTGTGTTAGAGGGAGAGAGGGAGAGAGGGAGGGGGAGAGAGAGAAAGAGGAGAGAGAGTTTATGTGTGGGTGTGTGTGAGAGAGAGGGGGGGGAAAGAGAGAGAGAGAGAGAGCGAGTTTGTGTGTGTGTGGGTGTGTGTGAGAGAGACAGCAATAGAGAAAAAAATTGATAATGTGAGGGTCAGGGGATGTTCTGCAGTGAACACCTGTGCTCTAAATGCATTTCCTCATTGAACTAAACCTACAAGGTTGAAATAACTAGCAGCATACTTTCTCCCTCTCCAATCTAAATGCCTAAAGCCTGCCCCAAAACAGACAGTTTAGCCTTGCTTTTCCCCCCTTATGTAAGCCTTAAAAATAGACCGATTAAGTTGAAAGAGACGAGTTCAAATCCTGGCTGGCCTTCATAAGACACTTAGCCACTTTACTATCTTCATGATTAACCGCTCACTTTTTATGTTACAACATGCCGCACAAACAAACAGATCCTGGTTTTACCGTACAGTCTCCAGCCACCTCAAACCCCACTGACGTGAAGAGGTTCCTGGACGGTAAACTTGAAAAGCTCAGACATTTATCCGATTTGCTACTATTTCTTTTGACAAAATCGAGGGGGGGGGGAAACATGAGCGTGGGAGGACTGGCAATTGCGGCAAGCAGCTTGGCATTCAGATGAGGAGTGACAGGCCAACAGGTGGCTGAAACAATAGCATGCATTAGGCAGGTTCATCCACGTCCTGAACAGTTGGCAGGTGAGCAGACTTTTAAAAAGGGAAATGCCACGCTGCCATTTTCTTGTTGTTTAAAGCATTTTATTTTCGTTGAAGTGAACCCCCTTCCACTCCCCCGGCTTACTCATACAATCTTCCGTCTTTTCATGTTCCAGCGTCTAGGCTCAGAGGTGCGCAGACCAAGCACATGACTCGTCAGCGGGTAGAAAAACCTGCTGTATGGTTACGTTACGGTCGCTCTAGCCTCCCGTCTGCGGTAGACACATACACACTACTATTCTAATATTCAGTCATAGCCCCAACTGTTCCAACAACACACAGACGCACAGACAGTGAACTCCAGACAGATAACTGGGACGAGCAATGCAGTGAGAGTCAGAGAGTAATGGCTGCACGTTTACACAGCTGGTATGAGCGATAGGCAAGCCCTTACATTATGCCCTCTGCTACTCCAGTAATCTTCTGAATGGGCTCATTGACAGAGGGGCATATCTGACACATGGATTTAGTTTTCTAAATACTTAATCCGGCGGTGTAGTTATCAGACAAGGCCCATTCACCGAGGAGTTGAGAGAGAAGGAAAGGACCAAGTGGCGCCTATCCCGTCGGCGCCTCTTAAATCCGGATATATCAAACGGTAACACATTAGTGACATGAAACAGAAGTACGCCGGTCGGTGAGTCACAAAAACACACAAAGCCAATTAGCGTGTTCCTTGCCTTTGTCAACACCTCTTAATGAACAGAGAGCTTAGCGCTGATGTCCCTTGCGCGTCTTGTGTGCTTACTTGATGGCTGTGCCTTTGGCGCCCCCTGCTGTTGTCTGCATGACCCTAGTGGTGAGGCTTACACGAAGGTCTTCTTCATCCAAGCCAAGCAACTCAGCGCAGTACTCAAGCGTCTGACTGGACTGGTTTTTAATGGTGCAGCCACCTGACACAACACACAACATACACACAACAAACACACACACACAACAAACACACATACCGTCAAAAAGAGAAAGCACGTGTCAACAAAAGAATATCTGTTGCAGTGTCAGTCAACATAGGCTGCAACACCTCAACAAGGATGTGATGTTACACAGTGGAACAGAGTCTCTCTCACAGATTTCACATTAAAATATATCTCAATCACAGTTATTTATGAAGTGTACCGCGCATAACATAAACAAGAGAAAACAGTGTAAACACCTAACGAGTCCCTCAGTTCAGCCTGTCCTGGTTATAACTGAGATAAACAGGATATGATGTATGGTTGAGGCTTGACCTCTTTGTGAGATCCATTTCCTTAAGAAAACGAGCTTCATTAATCCTGAAGGGCTGCACTCCATCACTGCCTATATTTGAACAGAGCTCTCTTCATCTCCTGCAGGGATAGGGCAGGGTTCACCAGACGGGCCACCCCACACAGGACACCGCTTCTGTGGAGGCTTCATTCACACACACTGACTTTCCTCACAGTCTAGTCACTCTAGAACTGCAGCATGGATATATGCACTTATGCGTAACATACACCAAGATCATTACCTCAGAATGACCTTCTTAGCACATGCAGAACTAATGGTAAGACTAATGAAGAGTGAATTATACGTTTATTGATCAACCTGTGACCATGTGAAGTTGAATGAGTGGCAAAAGGTTCTGGTAAAAACAGGGCCATGCTGTTTTGAGTAATGGGGTCAAACAAGGCTTTTACAAGCATTTCCTTTTATGTCACAAAAGGAAGTGTGTAAAGCAATGTTGGTTAAAGATAGGTCATTTTAAATTTAAATAAGCTCGCCTAAGGCATGGATGAAAGCACACAATTATTATCTAGTGTCTGAGAGTGGGAGTGTAAATCAGTTTAATAGTACGCTTGTATAACCTTGAAAATTCTACAAACCTGCATCAAGAATGCAATTAAAATTTTGTGTTGTCCTGTGTGTTTCACGATGTGTTTTGGAATTTGGTGTTTGAACAAACAAGGCCCCCTCTCTCATTGACAACAGGAAAAGAAGGAGAGGGAAAGAGAGAGAGAGAGAGAGAGAGAGAGAGAGACATTGAAAGGAGTGAGAGATTAAAGTGATGGATGACTTGCTGATAGTGCTTCCTGCGGATGGGCAGACACAGGCACCGTCTACACTGAGACAAAGCAGGACTGCATTTGTAAGAGTGGACAGTAAGAAAGATGACTTCCTCATACACAAACAATGAGGCTGCATTGGTCCGTAGCCGACAATTCGACTCACTTAAAGTCATTCCAGGCGGGAAGATATTTACGCCCCTCCTACATGTTTGTTCTGTGTCTGACTCTCTTCTTCACACATTTCAGTGTTTACCTGAGGTGCTCCCTGCCTCCTCAAAGTTAACGTTGCCCAGGTGAAGGACTCCTGCAACCACCCGGAACAAGTCTAACTTTTCGGTGTCGTCCAGGCCTATCTTCTTCATGGCCCCACACATCCGATTGAAGTCGCCCTGGTCATCCAGCAGAGGGTCCTTCAGTGGTCCTGCCTTTAGGTGCTGATCAAGCACAGAGATAACAGAAGTAAGGTCGAGTATATCTTTACAAAAGTAAAGTAAAAATAGCACCGCCATTGTGTCAAAGAGAAGGCTCGGAGATAAAAAGCTGAAAAGGAAATCCCACCACCAGAAAGAGAGACAAGAAGAACAAAACAAGCATATTTCTCTATCTGTCTCCATCTCTCTTTTTCACACACAAACACACTCACACACGCGTCCGCGCGCACACACACACACATACACACACGAACACGAAAAAAAACAAACAACAGTCTATCAGAACGTTTAATTAATAAATATGAAGTTTGAGAATGTGGTCTGTGCCTTCACATTCATGTCTCATTTTTAGGTTTGTGACTAAATGCTCAACAGAAAACAAGTTCAAAGGGAACGTGTCCTTGGTCTGTAAATAAATACCAACACGTTTGCAGCTGCAACATGAAGATAAGGCGAAAAGAGCAAACAGGTTGAAGAGAGCACTCAAGAGATATGTGACAGCACAACAGTACAGAAGCACTCTGCGGATCTGAAGGTTGAAAAATATCAGCTTCTAACACAACAGGAACCATTCTGATGTGTGCTTTTTGCTTACGTCAGATATACGATTTAAGCCATATTTTGTACATTTTCTTTAAAAAAAATATATTTTGTTGGTACACTTCTTTTCGATATCTATTTAGAAATGTACCCAAACAATTTGAACAGGTGCGGAATGCTGCTGTGTAAGAGTGTTTCTTCTCTATAGAAAATCAAATGACCCAAGGTGATTAGCGCCCCCTTTTTTTTTTAAAGAACATTTGCAAATTAGTCAATGAATGATTCATATTGGTGACACCGTTGAGGATAAAATCAGCAGTGTACATTACATGGAGGTCCTAATGTCTAAAAGGAACATAGGAGTCAACATAGGAGCTACTTTATCAGTGCTGTGGGTACAGACTGGCCTTTCACCGGGTCTCCCAGTGACTGCATGCAAAATGAAGCTATGCTTTTGAATCTGGAGGTCATGTCTTGGGCTAGCTGATTCCCTTAGAGCTGGTTATACTATTGTACTGTGACATTCTAAACCACACAAAGGACTTAAAAAAAAAAAAAAAAAAGATTTAAAGAAAATCTTGACTACAACCCCTAGACTGCAGATACAAAAAAGATACAAAACCAGTACCCAAGGAAATTAAGAGGCACTGAATCCCAACTCACTCTACAGAAGCGGGCGTTATGTATCAACCATACTTGGGTCAAATATGCATTTCAAGCACTTGAATCTCTGGCCATGTAGCCAGATTTCTAAATAACATCCTCTCTTTGCCCCCTTTTCTGGACAATTGGAAAGCGGCCTATTTTCACCTCAGATGATTTACTCTGGTGACAGACCTCTGCGCTCAAGGGGACGAGAAAAGGAAGCATAAGGGAAATAGGATGCAGACATTCATTCAAGTCCTTTAAACATTTCTTTGACCCAGGTGTGGTTAGCTGATAATTTTGACAGATCAAACACCAAAAAAAAAAAAATCACTCCCGATTAAATGTATAATCACCTTATCGTCCTGTATTTTATAGAGAAGAGGTTACACAAAGAGACACATAACAGTGATTAATATGTTGTGAGGTGCTGGGTGATTATGAGAAAAATGGCAGAGTGTTAACAGTCATGCAGAGGATGGAGATTCCTGATGATGATGATGATGAGTATGAAGAAATCATGCATAAATCAATCGTAATGCAGTAGGTCAGATCATGTACAGGTCACAAAGAGTTAAAACAACAGTTATGTCATAATATGAGCACAGACATATGTTTAATAAGCACCTTAATAACCTACAAGGCAGAACAACAGTGAAATATGAAATATGGATGAAGCTTGATCAGCGGAGTCTTCTCATGACCACGAAAACAAAATCGCTCATGAGAAACACACAAGGCCAAGGTACACCCGGCACGCGGCTTAAAAATTAGCCAACAAACTCACACATTCATAAACATGGGCATTTGTCATAAGAACGTCCACATCTAACTGGATTCCTCAGACCAAACTCACAATTCAGTGAAACACTCATTTTTTTGTATAAAGGGGAAAAACACGAGCAGTGTAGGATCATAATAATTGATGACATGATTCTTAGAAGACATCTGCAATGATATTTCCTCAGAATAGTCAGAATCACATTGGGATATTGAATTTGTTCATTCATTTTATCTTTTATTCTCATCCCTTTTACCAGTTTCTGTCAAATAATTAAACACTTGCCACCATAAAAACCATAAAAGTTAATACACCTTAAAGGCAAATGGACTTTCCACCCGCGAGAACTTTTTTCAAAAAAAAAAAAAGTTCATAAAAGAACTTTCTAAGCAAACTCTTTGCAGACTAAATATCAGCTCACAGAAAGCTTAGTTTAGGGTGGAAAAGAACAACAGTAGCTCCTAAAAAGCAACGTGCAAGTGAGCTTGAAGTTCTTGAATACTTTATGTCGTCAAAGGAAGTCTCAAACTTTGAAACCAAAGCGCATTTGGGAAACACTTTTTTTTTTTATTTACAGAATAATACTTCCAAACTTATTCTTAACTCAAAACTTTAAAAAAAAAAAAAAGTCTTGTAGGCAAGCAAAAGAAAAGAATTGTTCTTTGAGATCAGAGCGGAAGATCCTGCGTTGTTAGTTATGCAACTATAAATGAAAAATGCCACGAAGAACAATGGCAGTGTTGGGGGGGTCACAAGACTGAGGAGAGTGGCTTGTGAGATACAGAAAGTTATAGCACGACATGACCACAATGAGACACTGGCAGCACGTTAGAAAGTAACTTATCCATCTAAGGCAGTGAACAAGTTGAAGTTGAAGCCGCTGAAGTGGTTCCCAATGAACTGCCCTAAGTTAGCCTCTGTACCATATGGATTATGATGAACATATGTGAGAATGTGAGAGAAGCATACCTCAGGACTCTTGCGGTTCTGGAGAATCTGTTTGTCTGTGTCCTTAGAGGCGAAGTAGCGGGTACACCCTCCGCTCAGATACTATATGAAGAGGCGGAAAAATCCATTAGGACACATTCAATCCATGGTTAATTAGCTAACAAATCATAAAACAAATGCACTTAAGAAACACTTACAGAGTCAATGAGACAGAGAGAGAACATTACAATCCAATGTTTCCACAAGATAATTCATTAAATTAAAAATGTTCACATTTATCTAACACTAGCAATGTTACAGAGCACTTCTGTGCTAACCTTGTTTCCAACTGAATTATTTGGCCAAAGATTTGCGGTCTAACGGAGTCTGTACACCCGAAAGCCTTCCAACACTTTCGGCATTCTACTCCACTGTTTCTCTCAATTTAGATAATGTTAAACATTGTTCTAAGTGAGAATTTATAGCAACTGATAGGAAACAAGCAATTTCTACTGCTCTGCTGCTCTATAATTACTTTGTGTAAGTTTTAATAGCTTTTTGGAGGCTGCTTCCACACTTGCCACCAGAGAGATAGAGCCCAATGATGGGTGAGATGTATACCTCCCAGGTGAGAGTGAGGTAATAAAACACTGGACAAAGGAAACAAGGGAGGAATGAAATCAAGACTTTAATTACTAAGTCGGCTTGTGAAAAGCTCACCTCAGATCAACAATATAGTATGACATAGGTATAGTGAGTCCGGAGAGAGAAGAAAGAAAGAAAAAGAGAGAGAGAGAGAGAGAGGAGGAGAGAGAGAGAGAGAGAGAGAGAAGAGGAGAGGAGAGGACAGAAAGTACCGGAAGGCTATACTATGGAGCAGCCGATTCATATATTTTATGGACAGGTGGGAGAAGAAGACGGAGTACTGGTGTTGAATTTTGCTTTGCAGCAATTTGGATCTCACACTAACTTCACCCTGACTCATCATTATTACAATGCCATCTCGATTCATTAGAGAGTCTCACTAAGTGGCAATTCATGACACAAGTGTAATATCTGTCTCAATGATCACATCCATGTCTCTGTGAAGAGCAGAATATGGCTCGGTGGAATATGAGTGAGAGCAGAGAGAACCCTACAGTCACGTTCACGATTACTGAAGAGACCGAAGACAAATGTCTGTGGAACTCTGTTGTCACCATCACAGTGATAAACAGTGAAACGGATGATGACAAAATCCACCTTAACTCATCAAGCTCGTGTTGTTCTCTGATGTTCAATTTAAAATTCCTGTGAGGCACAAGTGAGCAGAGCAGAGAAGCAGACTGGCTCTGTCTGTTTTAGTGAAATCATAACATCTCATTGCCTTATTCTCATATTTTAGAACACTTTACAGCTGTTTTTCCCCCTTTCGTCATGTCAATAAACAACACAGAATGTGATATCCTTGAAAATGACACCAGATATTAAAAAAACAAAAAAACAAAAACAATAACATTATACATAATCCCTTTGTTTATAAGCTCTAATCAATGTGTTACACTGAGTGAGAATGACTGCCTGAGGGCACATAACTCCAGTGCTACACGGCAGCCTAACAACTGTACCTCTCCTATTCCCTTTTCAGTTTGTAGTCAGGGTATTCAAGGTCGTGTAGTCTTAACTCTGAAGATTACCATAACTGATACTTCACAGAACACTGAGATCAGCAGGGTTCTGTCACCTCCTACTTCTCAGAACTGATATTGACCACTAGGACAGCAGGGAAAATAAGACTGTGGAAATTGGAGTGGCTCCTTCATTGCACGCCACAGCATTCGTAAAGTCTCAAAAGAAAGATGCTTATTTTCTTCAAGCTAAATTAAGAGAGACAGAGAGAATTCTGCAAAATCAATGCAGGAACAGTTTCCCTAACAACACTGCAATAGTTTTCGGCAACCGCGAGTCTACCTTGGGTAAGAGGGGGCTCTTCAGAGAGATTTAAGTCTGCCACCTAGTGGCTATTACAAGTAAACAAATAATAATGTGTACAACCTGAAATGATGCAGCATTTCACCCGACAAGACCTTGGCACCTGAACTAAACACACATTTAGCAAGCAGCTCTTGAAAACTACATCTTACTGTAATGAAATAAGATACTACCCAATTATCCATGCTAGCAACGATACAGATGTTTCCCAAAACCAAGTTCTTATCTCAGTGTTTCTGAGTGAAAGTTGTTGAATTTGGTTTCGGACAAGGTTTGGAAAGCTGTGGTTGTGGTTATGAGAAGTGTTTGTTAATAGCCTTGCGGGATGTCCACTCACTCTGAATGAATCTGGAGAACTGAGGTGGAATTTCTGCCGGATGTCTTCGGACGCACCAGCACACAGCCGGTAAAAGATGTGGTAATTACGCTCCTCTTGGCTCTGCCGGCAGATCCTGGACTTTTCCAGTAGGTAATGAGACACAAATCCTCCTACCACTGCATTCTGTTGATACAATTCAAAGTCAATAGTCAATATCTGCAGCCCTACATCCTGTTAACAGTCCATTATTAACACACCCTAATACTACTGCACTCTGCAAAGGAAGAAGCCCATAATCAACACAGTCTTCTGTAAGCAACCCAGTTCACCATTAACACACACATCTCCTCAATGCCCTCTATTAAGAGGAAGCTGTTCAATCATGCATCCCTACAAAAACATCACTGTACAAACAATTAAGCTCATGTTGCATCTCACAAGTTTTAGGCTCTGAAACAGGGCACACTGTAAATAAATGAGTCTTTAATATACTGCATTTCATTAAAACGTCCCATCACATACACAGCATCCTTCAGCCTTAGTTTAACTCATGCTCCACTTAGGCGTTCATTAATTTCACTACAACACACATCCACCCTTTTTCCATTTACCTTTTCTTTTTCCATTTTCCATTTAACTTTTTCCCCCCAAAAATATAATTTACTATTAATATTGTAATAAATGATTATCTCAATGTATCTTTAAGGGGTCACATTAAAAAGAAAACAAAAAAAAACAAAGCCAATATATCTAAACAGATTCAAAGTAACAGCCACACTACTCCTAGCATTAATAACTGGGCTGAATTCCACTAAATGCAACCAGACCACTGAGTGTACCTTTTCATTAAAGTGGATTTCTACAAACTTCCCAAAACGGCTGCTGTTGTTATTGCGGACGGTCTTTGCGTTTCCAAAGGCTTCCAGCAGTGGATTAGCTGTAATTCAAAGTAACAGTGACTAAACCTGAAAAAAGTCCACATTTAAACTATTGGCGTTTACAAAATGTCCAAGATCAACCGTACCTTCAACTATTCTTTCATCAATATCTTGACCTGTTCCATAAGATGTGGTTAAGTACCTGTATAAGAAGAATTGGAAATGCACAGTAAATATACAGTATACAGCATAGCGCAGGGTGAAATAACCTAAAACAATATCTTTAAACATTCTTCTCAGAGCTGAGTTACACTGCAATATATACATTTCTCATTTCTTGACAACACTACAGCGAAAAAAGGCACACTGTCCTTGGCACTTCATTCTTAAAAGTTTCGACATTACAGAATGAACACATTGTGTCTGCTGCCAGTGAATAAGCCATGCAGGGATGTGTAAAGCACCATGTGTGAGGCCCATGGACAGGCGCCGTGTGAATTTGCATGTCTTTACCGGAGGACAAACTTGGTGTTCTCAGTCTTTCCAGCCCCTGATTCTCCAGACACAACGATGGACTGGCTCATTTTCAGGACCTTCATGTCACGGTACGCTTTATCCGCTACCGAAAAAAAAAAGGCAGACGTGACTCGCAGGGAGGTCTCGTTCGATTTTTGACGTGTCGTCATCTTTCGTGGTCCAGATCCAAACTTAGATTGAAGCAAAACTCGGAGACTCACCGATAGCATAGACGTGAGGGGGCAGGGTGCCCAGGGACTTGCCCCGGTACTGCTGGATGGTTTCTGGGGCGTAGAGCTTTGGGATGTCATAGTACGGATTTACAGCAATCAGGATGTTGGCCACGTAAGTCTGACGGACACAGAAACATAATTCATCTCCTGATTAATGAACTACAGGATAAGAGGTGATTGTGTGATAGTGCCATAGAGCTTTCTCTGTCAGGTCACAGCTGTGACACAGGTTTGGCTCACACTGGAATCAGTATGAAGTTTGACATTTGTACGTACGACTGAAATGAATGTCAGAAAAAGACAGCGAAGATGTTTTCAGACCTGGAGGTCAGAGTCAGAGAATGGGAGTGCAGAATTCAAGGGTCACATGTGCTTAAGGAGATAATGTATTAACAGAGTTGCACAACGCTTGTGTCACTTTTGTCAAGCAGTCATTTGTACTGTAGTGAGCAGGATAACTCTTCTCGACACCGGAAATGATGGCGCATGTTTATTCGTTTCTAGGCATCCTTTGAGGAACTCCTTCAGGATGTAGGTGGGGAAAATAGAATGGACTTCTGATTCATTGAACCATCCCAGTGCTCTAAACTGACTTCTATTGTTATATTGTCTTTTAACAGCATCTCAAATAATTGTTGCAGTGCAACAATATGACCACTAGGTGGCACCTGGAAGAAATGTATTGTTTCCTTCCTTTCACTACATCACCTTAGTCCTTTCACCAGCTGGTATGAACACCCTAGGGGGGCAATGCAAAGAGAGCATGGCTGTGTTACCTCAAAGGTCCTAATTAACTTCAGTGGGGAAACAGGAGAACACGCCCAGGGAGATAATAACAGTCGCTGAAGGGAGAGAGAGAGAGACAGAGAGAAAGCGGGAGGGGAAGCGCTGGGGGGGGGGGGGGGGGTGTTCTGATGGAAAAGCTGGGCACCCATCCCAGCAGGGAAAAGAAAGCTCACAGAGACAATGGGCAGAGCCGTCACAGCCCAGCACATAAAAGACCAAAAAAAAGAAAAGAAAAAAGGAGGGGGGGGGGCTGACAAGGAACAGGACATAAACCCACAGAAACTGAAGTGAGGGCAGGGGCTGAAACAACGATTGTTGTCATGTCCTGAATGTGGAAATGTCTTATAGGGGAGCCGTGACGCATGCTCGCAGTCATCGGATGAAAGTGTTTTCGGTTGAGGGGCTGCGTGTTTTCAGCACTTACATAAATTTTATCTTTGCTGTAGCGCACACGGATGTTATTTAGAAGAGTCGCTTCATTCAAGTACATCAAAGAGCCTGCGAGAATCAAAACAGAAGACGTTACATATGGTCTAGCATACAGGATCAATCAAAGTGTAAACGGATGGTCTGATGAAACATTCACAGGTTTAAGTTCTATTTGCATTAAGAGGGGATATATAAAGAAATCTATTCACCCATGAGGGCAGAAAACAAAAGGATTAGAAAATAATGTGTTGACACTCACAGTTGTCTTCCACATGTTTGTTAATGTCATCTTCAGCAGGAAACACTTGGTTGACGGGTGCCAAAAAAGTCTAGAAGAAATGAAAATACAGTTGTATAATTCCGTTGTGTAATTACAAGCGAAACACATCACAATGGAAACATTCCATTTAATGAAAGGTTTACAAATTGGGATTGTTTTTGATTACATTCTCCATTTATTTTTCTGCACTCTCCTGAGCTCAGAGGTATATAAATGTAAGTGCAACATAAAGAATTTATGAAATCACATGTTCCTTAATGCTCTGTAGAGTCCTGATGTATTTATATTTGTGGTTATGAATCCTTATGCTGGACTCTTTAGCACAAGAGAAACTAAATGCATTAAGAATATCTCACTTCAAAAGGTCAAATCTAATCTTTACCCACCAAATCTACCACAAGACATGGAAACTGCGGTTAGACCACATCTACAAAAGCACAGATCTTGCCTCTTGCATCTTGCCTGACAGTTTCACAATAAAAATGTCTGTTGTTTTGAAATTTTCAGGCAGAACTGATGGAGAATGTGGAAAATGCACGTGTTTCACGCTGGTTAGGCTGAAAGCAGCACAGCGTCAGGGACAGTGCCAGAAACATCACTGCTCCTGAATTATTTGCAAGGCATAGGAAACGGGAGCTGAAGGCCTTCTGTTGAAGTGACAGACAGCGGCATAAGCTTTGCAGAATCTGAGTCGTAACGCTGTACAGTCACAGCCCGAGAGCAGTCTAATGCATAATTTACACACACACACACACACATACACACACACACCCCTTGTGAGCAGCACAGATGCAGGAGAAAGTCAGTACCAGAGTGTTGGGGCTATACGCAGAGAGGGCAAAGAAAGTTTCAGCATGCCTCAAAATATATAATGGCCATTTCTGTTGCAATCTCAGGTGCTGCCTGGCAACCGTTGTCATAACGTTCCACAGGAACAGCTACTGCCCCTCAGAGCCTCATAAAGACACTGTCTGGAGGCTGAAGATCAGGACACCACACACTAGGTCTGAGAAGGTTCCCTGCTGGTAGTCACCACACAGATAGCACTAAGTCCTAGTAATGTCCAGAGGTCTGGCAACAAGCCCAACAAAATCTAGACTATACCCCCCAGATGTTCTGTCATCATCTTTAAAATACCAGAGTACTCCTCATCCTCAAAGACAAATATGAATCAAATATCTACAACAGCTCGAAAAGAACTTGAATTTTTTTGAAGATCTTAGCAAACATACAGATTCAAATTCAGTGCGTGGGCACTGAAGATAATGTGAGGACATTGTGGTGTTTTGTGTTTGTGATACACCTTCCCTAAAATGGGAAAAAAAAGACTTCATTTGCAAGGCATATGAGCTCTGAGTTGGAAACCGCGCAACCAAATATGCTGCAAGCGTACAAGACGACCTGCAAAATCATTTAAAAAGTTACTTTCTCACACTACAACCACACAAAGTCACATGTTTCTGATTTGGAGTCTGCTACCATGGGAATGACCTAGTCAAGACTTGTGCCATATTGGGGTTTTAGGAGCTCAAAGAACGGACGGGTCGTCAAATTTCAAAGCATTCCAACACTGCTGGGAAAGGTGATCGACGCGAACAGCAAACATTCAATATCCAGCATCAGAATGAGGCAATAATCGGCCAAGTCGTGTCCGTCGCTAAAGTAAAACTGCCGCAATATAGCACAAGCCGCCAGGGAGAACAGGGCACGGGCTAAAATACAGTATTTCAGTGTCAGGTGGTTCTTTTGAGTATGTGGGTCAAGTTTCCACTGGTTTTACAGCTTTGCAACAGTTTCAAAGACTCAGGCATTTCTTCAACTATTCAATATCCCCAAGGCCCCGCGGAGGAGACGTCTGGGGTTTCTGATGGTGACGTACTTCAATTCTGTCTTGTGCTGGCATATCCCACATTCTGGATTATGACTGGCGGGATTCCATAGCACAAAGCTTTGCGAAGCGACATTGAGAATATGACACAACTCTTTCCCTGTGAACTCCTCCCTTCCTTGGCCTGTCTGAGAGTGTAAAGGAAAACAGCAAAAGCCAGCCTTACCATGAATGACTGCTACAGGCACAGAGTGGGCCATTGTGCCACAGAGAGATGACATGGTGTCATGCACTGACCTCCCTCTCTCTCTCTCTCTCTCTCTCTCTCTCTCAAACCCCTCTGGCTGCTGCCAGTGCATGTCTCAGGCTGATGAGGGTGACCAGTGTATGCTGGCACAAACCGATTACCCGGGGAACAGACAACACATTGTGCCAGTCAGACCCCTAGACGCTGCCCACTCGAGACACATCCGTCTCTGAAGATCACATGGAGCAGACGCAATAGCTCACACAAACACAGAAACATATATACTGAATACATACTCAGAGGTCTCCAGCTGCAGGCCACTCAAGCCACAGACACGACCACACAGTTTACAGACCAGATGTAACAGCCCAGTGCTAAAAGAAAGATCTGTGGAGGAGGATCTTTGAAGGATGACATCTTTGCCTTTCTTGTGACCACATTTATAAGCCAGTTGCCATAGAGACACAATTCTGGCAATACTGCACTGGGCTGGATGATTAAAAACAGTATGCAAAAGAAATGTAATGGATAAATCCAATGGGTAAGTCCATTTGGAAAAAAAAAAAAGGAAAAAGAAAAAAAAAAAAGAGAGAGAGGTTGCACTGATATCATATATGCTCTACTTACGCAACGCATTTTCAAGTACCCAGGTGTTAGTCAGAGAATTCAGTCTGCCATAGATGCTCTACAGATACAGAGATAAACTGAGAAATTCCAACCCACCTTCCCTTTCTGTTTGAGGGGCTCGATGGTTAGGCTGTCCGTTCCAATGTCCACAATGGTCCCCAGTTGGAACCCGTCGGTTGGGTGTGGGGCCCACACTGGCTTCCCATCCTCCATGACACAGGCCTGTAGACTATGGGACAGAGAAAGCAGAAGTGAGGGCGCTGATCAGGCCTGCTGTTCACGCGTAACTGAGATGATGTCAATGGAAGGTTACAACAGGATGGACACATCATACACTCTTTTGGAGGTTTAAACCACCAACATCTCAGCTAGCTCAGCTCATTGTTTGTCAGACAAGTAACAGACTGCTCAAACGGGACACTAAAATTTTGACCCAGACAAAAAGTGTAGCATTACTGCCAATCATATGCAAAGTCAAACTGTCTACCTTAAATATTGCTAATAATTCAAAACAGACTATGAGCGAAATAAAATCGAATAAATAATAAGCAGAGGTAGAATACACGTCTTTAAAACAATGCAATTTAATCCAAAACGTGGATTACTGGATTACATTCTCAGTTGCTTTTTCTGCTTTGACATTCTGTGCTTTAGATTACTAATTCTGTGCTAGCTGCTGAATAAAATTTCTATTCTATTTATAGAGTATTTATATAGATTTTTATATAGATTTCATCACCTTATAACACCATATTATAAGAACTGAAGTTAAAAAAAAGACACTTTTATAAATGGTGTGATATGTTAACAGGTGCTATTGAGAAGGAATTACATATGTCAAGCATGCAGACCTAGGTAATGGTTTTATTGTGAACCATTCAAAAAGTGCACTCACGGTTTCAAGAGTTGTTCGGGACTTATGTAATGACAGCAAGTGTGTAAGCATGCACCTGATCTTCAGAACAAATGACTGAAGCATCAGACCCTCGCGCTTACTCCATTCCCCAGAGTAGTCCTACAAACCACTGAGGGCCTTTATTACCTCATTATGGAGGAGAAAGAGCAGCTGATCTTGTTACAGTGCTGAACTAAATTTACCGGAGAATGAGCTGCCATCTTTTATGAGGCTTCACTGTGCTGTGAGCGCTCTAAAACAACCAACAACAGTCAAACCAAAGCAACCACCATCCTGGGTCACAAACGAGGTTCTCCAGAAACGAATCAACATGAAAAAGAAAAGAGAACAGGCTAAACAATGAGATGATTTAAATGATTCTTTTTAAAAGTTGCTCTCATGTGATGAACCCATACACCCAAACACACACACACACATACACTCGCACACACAAACACGGTTTTAAAAGAATTTGATTTGGTTGGTACAAACAAGCTTTACTCAAACGAGGATAAAAGCAAACATACTTTTGGTAAGCAAAGATGCTATGAGAGCTAAAATGAGCCCTTGCAGCATCTTTACCTGAGCCAGCTGGGATTGGCTGGCTGGTGAATTTTCTAAACTTAAAATGTCCATGTTGAGGCACTGTAGCCAAGCCCAAGACACAAGGCACTCCTTTTGGCAATGTCCCAGATCACAGTCTGAGATCAACAGAGACTTTCAATAGTCAATTATCAATTATTCAGGATGTGCTTTGAGAAACGCTTTTCACAACAAGCTTCCCATTCTCTTTAAATCGGCAGAAAGCCATTCTAATCCTTATTAAAATATCTCCAGAACTCACTGTCCTCTGGGGGAAAAAAAAACACTTTTTTACTACATCACTTGTTCCTACAGTAAAATGAGCTCAGTCAAACTATAGCAGCCAGCACTGCTGCTACCTATTATAGAAGTGCACTTTTGTGGGTTTCTGCCAACATGACCTTCCAGTGTTGTTTCACTGAATGCAGAGAGAGTAGCATACTTGTTGTATTGTGGAGGAGGTTGTGTCAGGTAAAGTACCTCTATTCATAAACTCTTTATTTGAAGAGAAAAGGAAAGACTGACACACAGATCACAATTTAGCCTTCAGTTAACGTCTGAACACTCAATGTAAAACAAGCTAATTAAGCGCACAAACCCTGTCAATCCAGTTTAAACAGAGCTTGTCTGACAAGGCCTACAAATACATACATTTTGTGAGCGCAGTGTGTACTTTCACTCATAAAGAAAAAACATCTTGGTATAAATTTAGCTTTTATTAGACATGAGACACGAGCTTAAACTGGCAAAACCTTACAGAAGTTGTTTTTGTTTGTTTGTTTGTTTTTTTAAATCTTGGCACCTTTGCTATTATCGTTAGAGTTTAAAACAAATCTAACTTTCCAAAGATCAAGGGTAAATTACTGCAAGGGCTGTAAAATTTACTGAGCTCTACTTGAGTGAGTCTAAGCAAATGTCATTTCCCGAGGTATTTCATATGACACTGTAAAACCGGTAGTGTCCCTGAAGGAAGGCAATTCTGATCATATATGAGTATGAACAATGGAATCTTAAGTGTAACCTGTTTGAGCATGTAATCTTAGCAATACTTCAACTATAACATCAGTTTAAAACAGCCACACTCAACTTAAACTGATGTCTAAAGCACTTAGGATTTGAACTTGCCTTGCAAAAGTTTTCCTTAAAGCTAATTCTAGAGCCGATACTTCATGTTCAGCTAAAACATAAAGCCAAAACTTATCCTAAAACTCATGGATAGAATCTTTTTAAAATGCTTGCTGTTTGATCCAGGAAGCAAAATCAGGATACAGTCCTAAATATAATTTAAGTTCCTTGATAACCAGAAGAGATACCTAAGCCTACCGCTTATCAGATTAACCCAGATAGACCGTTATGGCATATTTATATGCGAGCATCTAAGGAAGACTGGTCAAGCATAAATCAAATCAAATCACATCTGAGCTAGCCTCATTTCTGAGTAATAACTATAGTGAGACAGTACAATTTAACCATTTTTAGAGCCTTTAAACAGGATGATAGGACTGGTACAGATGTTTTCCACAGTTACAGGCATGGTGGTGTGGAGCTACATGCTCAAATGCTCCTTCCAATGCCAGCGACCAGGGCATCGGCCTTAGAAGCAGAGTTGGTCCACCGATGTTGTACGGGGCTGCTCACTGCTCCTAAGTATTTCGGACGGGTTAAATCCAAAGGACAAATTTCCCTAACTTGACATAGGGGAGAATACACCCGTAGAATGATTTCCAAATTCAGAGGTACCGTGCACCGCTCAGTCATGCTTTATACGAACCACAGAGCGTTGATTTTTTTAATGTAAAATTGCCTGGAGAAACGAGTTGTCCTGCAGAAAACAACAAGATAGGACGTGATTGTATCGAGAGCAAACTGTTGGAAGTTCTCTGACATTACTCTGAACAGTGAAAAATGTTCAAACACAGTAGAGGACATATCAGGACTTCAGTATGGAGTGAGTCCTGGTTAACACAACACATTCATGCACTAACACAAAGGCAGTTATCTCAATGGTCGAATTACAGGTGGCAGTGCTACAGCTGGTGACCGTGTGAATAATGGAATTACAGTGGGAGGGCAAGATCATTTAGAAATGATGTAAACATCTGACATGAAAAGCAAAATTGAATGAGTATAATCAAATGTTCACACGTTTTTATTAATTAAAGAAGAATCAGGAAAATCATCATACTAGACAAGGAAAATGATCAAGCAACCATGTCTGTGCTGCTTTTACAGCAATCAATGGCAAACTGTGGTCAGTATTAACAGCTGAGCATACACACAAAAAAACACAGCATACACACACACACAAGTACACACACACACACAATCTTAATAGTGAGGATTTCACATTTGGCTGAGCTCTCTCCGCCCCCTAGTCAGGCTAGCAGGACAGATTTATGCGTTGATTTATACACTCTGGCTTTAATAAATGGTGAGAATACTAGCTGACTCACGATGAGCCGTTTGCTGTGACTCTCACATGCTGTCAATCAGAGAGTAACAACTCTTCACTGGAACCGTACAAACAGTACCTGAGAATAAAACCAGCATGACCACGTGAAAATCACACTAAACTAAAAATACACAATAGTGGTAGAACAAGGTTCAGGGAACGGGGAGCCGATTCTTATGTGTGACTTAATGGTAAGCAGAGAAGAATATGTTATTAAATCCATGAACAATAGCACATTACAAAAAAGGTGTGTGCAGGTTTGCTTTACCACACATTTTGGATCACTTGTTTGCATGGCTAACCTAATACTACCAGAAGAATTGGTGACTTAACATATGTAATAGTCTTCAGCTCACTTTGTGACAAAGCTGTCAGAAATAAATAAAGCAAATTATCAACTGCTAGTACATGATCACTTAAAAACATTCTTAAGTGTTTGTGTGGCAACACCTGAACCCATCAGTAAGATTTCCATCATATATTAAATTGTCTGGCCCTCTCATGGGCCCAATTACACTTAAAGAACAACAGAATAAAGATAATTAAGTATCACACTCAGGGAATTAGGTTGTAATACGTGGTGCAAGACAGATGGGACCTAAAGCAAGGGCAGGTACACTGAGGAACTGAAAAAGACCGTTCAGTTGAATCTGTCACTGAGAGGAACACTCAGACTTGACCGTCTGCTCCCTCATGGAGCACTCAGGTATTGTAAGAGTTTAAGGTCGGGTCACAAAATGAACACAGGGTATTCACACGAACAACCGACCAAAGAACAACTTCCAAGGCAAGGAAAGACTTAGTCGGGAGGAAAATGCGTTTCCACTCTGGGCACACCCTGAAGCTGTTTACTTTAAATTTCATCAAAGTCCTGCACTGGTAGACTTCATGGAAACAAAGACGTAATCCAATCCAAAGCCTCAGTTTGAAAATGTAAGGAAACGGATTTCAAATATACGAGGAGGAGTACTATGCATGTACGAAACCCAATGCTCCAGCTAAAACAAACCCCACTTGTGTAAGCAAGAGTTCAGCTATTTGCTTACTGTCTCTATCATCATTTAAATATGCAAATGTTCACAGTGAGTACTATCAGATAGACCAATGGTAAGAGCATACTGACTTTGAGCAATATTCCAAAACCTTTATTCTGTTAACATACAATTCTTCTTTAAAAAGCGGTGAATGATAATAATACAAAGTTACTTCTGTGACACCCTTGAAATCGATGAAGAAAAACACTAGCCTTTGTGATGCTAAAGGCCTCTTTGTTGTCTTCAAAAGGAAGAATGCCTTCAAACGAAAGGAAACCTCTACGGAACAGAAGACAGGGTGAACAATGATAACTCATTCTAAAACCAACTCGTCTTCTACATCAATTTTTAAGCTGACTGACTTTTTTCTGCACACAACAATACTACACAAAGCAATAGGTGTATCTCGGCACTAACCAAATGCAGGTGGTGCACTTTTGTAATGACAACAGGTAAAGCAATTCTCCCATGAAGTGAAAAGGCCCCTTACAATATGTGCTCATGTTTCAAGTGGCACACCATTACTACACTACTGACCATAAAAAGACATTCAGCGCACCCTGGAATGGACTCTCACAGAGTAGACCCGCTGGGTAAGCCAGCTAACAACGATCACGTTCTCATTATGTCTGACTGCATTTAACGAAGTCGGTTACAAAACAGATCGACGGTCAATGAAGCATTGGATTGTGAGACAAACAGACCAAATGGAAAAATCCTGACAACAGAGTTAGAGAAAGACTGTACTACAGATGTTAGCTGGCTAACCATCTAGGCCTACTTTCAGAAAATAAATAAATACGCTCCAATTGGTGAATTTCAGCATGAATGGATATCGAGCTTCTGAATTCCAAGCTCTAGCGTTGCTCAGTTTTATAAGCGCGCTCCCATTTCTCTTCTCTCCAACTACTGATGGACTTATGATTCCAATCTCACCACTAACCCCCCCCCCCCCCCCCCCCACCCCGGGAGCTCACACAGAGTGCAAGAAAAGCTAACAACTGGAGGCTAAAGCAGTACAGGTTTAAAGACCCTGTTATATAGACAGTATGCTGAATCTCACCAAATGATTTGACCTTTGAGGTAAGCATTAAACCGCTTTCAATAATGATGTCTCTGTTAATAAGGAGAAAAGGCCATAAGCCTATTATAGAAAGGAGACTGTTTGCCAGCCCAAGAAACTTCACAGTGCACCATTTGAATGGCTTGTGAGTTATGTTGAACTGAGCCCACTCTTCTTTCCCAGTCGGACAAACAGGGATTGTTGAGACTGGCAGTAGACTGAGAGCTCACTGTCGTGGTGAGGCAAGGTCACGTGATAACAAGTGTTTGCTGAATACAAAACTCAGTGATATGTTTAGTGATAATGAGTTAAAAAGCTATCTTAAATGTTTAAAGGAAATATGTTCAATAGAAATGGCCCTGCGGTCAAAACTCAGTTTTCTTTTACTGGAAAACCTGAGCTATACAGATTTTTCGAATAATGCTTCTCTCTCCACTTAATTTATCTCCTCTTTTCTTCCTGTGACAATCCTTACTGGTATAAACATGTCCATACTGGTATAAACATGTATGTACCTACATGCTATTTTTGGCACTAAATATAGCTTACTTAATAATATCTATAAGGTCAGTGAACAAGTCAATATGAGAGAGGAGTATGGACATTGATAAAGCTGTAAACAGAGGAGGAGTATGAAACGGGCTCATTCATGGACTGATCTAATTAGTAATAACACGAGCATGAGGAATGAGGTGTAGCTTTCACCATGGATACAAAATAAGGTGGAGTTCCACCGCTATCAGAGTGACCTAAACCGCAATGATATGGGCGTACTCCCATTTTAAACGTTCTCTCAAAGGGAGAGATCAGGGCACCACAGTGTGTCTCTAGCCTGACTAGCTAGAACACGTTATGGTTAACAATATAATGATTTTATGTTACACCTAGCCACACCTTAAAACATATCTTCTAAAGTCCAATGTGTTACGTATGAGGAAGCGGTTAACAATGTTTAATGTCTTTTTAAGAAACCAGGAAATCCACAGTGGCCATTTCGCTCTCCGCCATATGAACACTCAGCTCTGAGTTTTCACTTTCGATGATGTCAGCAAAGATTTGACTACAATGACTAACTACAGGCCTCACCAATCATGTTTTACACAGCTTAAAGATTGACAAGCATTGCATTCCACGGGTCAAACTCTAACATCCATAAAGGGTTTCTAACTAGTGTGTGACACAGTTGCTAAGTATGTTAATAAGTAGCAAGGCGCTTCCAAATTTTATGATGCACCCATAAGACAAACTACAGCCCAAGGAAACTGTTACCAGTAATTCCCAAGAATGGGGTGAAGAACACAAAGAAATTCAGTTTGGTACCATGGGGAGAAGTTTCTTCATTAAATAATGATTTAACCAGATCAATTCATACTCCTAAAGTGTGGTCTTGATCACAAAACACACTGTAAATGTCAGTTTGAAAACAGACACTTCAAAGATAAAACACAGACATTACAAAGAGATCTTTAACAGAAATCATTAAAGGCTGCCTTCAGAAAAAGAACCAGTTTCCTGAGAGAAAAACATTGGCACCCACGATGACAGGCTTTGTGTTCTCTGTTCAGTCTCAACTCCCTCCCACATTTGCAGGAGCTAGCCCTGTTCTGTCAGCTTGCCTGTGCAGGGGTGCACAATATTATCTAGTGGGCATGAACTAATCTCCGCACTTTGAGATTGGTTTGTTTGTTCTTCATTGATAGTGATTATTTTGCGGCTCCAGACCAGGGAGGCCCCATTCTTTCCAAAGTCACAAGAAATTATGGGACGCTGTGGTGTAAGTGTTCAGGAAGACCACTTAGGGAGAGGAGGTTCAAGAGGCATTCCCACGGTTTCATTCCCTCTAGCCTCCGAGAGATAGTGGGGATGGAAAGCGCCGGAAACACGCCTGCAGCCACAAAACTGAGAGGATAACACACTCAGGGAGTACAAAGGCTCTCATACACACAGTGTGAGACACACACAGCATGAGACACACAAAAGTAGACTCACTTCTGTCAGATGGTCCATGGCAAAAATAGATGGGTTTTTGCTCTAGTCCAAACTGACAAAGCTCTAGTCCAAACTGACAAAGCACAGTAAAAGGAAAACTTGATGCGTCTGAGCACATATCTGCCATATGCTTCAGGCCTAAACATTCTCTTTTTCAATGCCATATACTTTTGGCCCAACAGTCAACAACCACCATGAAGGTTATATTTTTCATTACTTGCAAATTTTGTGAACTGTTTAGGGCTATCTTGTCTATGCTGAGTTACTTTAAGATTTGTTCAAATAAAGCAAAGCTAAACAGTACTTTTGATGATGTTTTACTGACATGTATAATAATACCAAATCAATAAGTTAAAGGTGCTTAATTGTGACCCAAAATATATTTTTATTTTTCATCCAATTAAATGATAAGAATCATGTAGTATAATATAACAACAAACTTAAGAAATGCACAATGCATAAAGCACATGACTAAGCATCAGGAATGACTGAAACAGAACACTATTAGGAGAAGAAAAACTCTACCCAGACATGTTTTACTATTGGACCTTACTCTTTACAACTTGTTTCACGCATTAGCCCAAAGCTCGCAGCACAATGACATTCGAATGACGTGCAATAAATTCTACATAAAACCTCAGAATATATGCAGTTGTTGTTCAGGATAAAGGGGCTGTTAACGTTACTTAAGCTGTGAATCTTCTTTTTAAAACAGCTTTGGCAGAGAGGCTTTTTATGTAATGGGTTTGGAGATAAGATCTGAAGCAACAGCCACTGCAATGTTTAGATTTGACGCCATGAAGTAAATGGGCCGGTTTCAAACTCTGGGGGAACAGATTTCATACAAGCTCCACCCTAGAATGATCCAACAAATAACGATGTCACAAATAGGATAAATCTGTACATCAGCAAATCATTATCACTTATACTCATGAACACACTGCACTGTCTTGGAGCTGACAAAGCACTGTATGCATTACAATTTTACAGGTAACACGCTGAGTCCTGCCTGTTCTTTACTTACTGTCTCCATCTGTCTTGAAAGACAATGATATAATTGTTCTGTAAATGAAGTGGCCAACTATGACGTTACCTTTTTATGTATTAGGCATAAAAATGAATATCCAATCTGATTTTTTTTACATCTGATATAACTCCAACACTGGTCGTATAGAGAGAGCTGGAGTGTGAGTATCTGTTCCAAACATCTACTTTGGTGTTAGATTATTTTACACAGAGCTCAATTAACACTGGAGAAATATTTTGTCATGCCTTTAATGAGCGTTAAATTAAACTAAAGATGAAGTACTAAAGCTTTGCTAAAAATGCATGAAACGATATTGAGTTTGTATGGCTCTCCCTCCAACACTTCTGCATTTTTCTGTTAGAGCATGTGTGGAGAGATAACGACCCTTGACCTTTATGAAGAAGAGAGAAAGCATATTTGACCAGGATCTACGGCTATAAACAGCCTATATCACGAGAAGAGGGAAACACTGCCCTGCTTATACCAATTCCTACTATGACACAGAGAAAACCAAGGGTGTAAAGGTCATGCATCTATGACGTGTCATCAAATAGAGCACAATGTCTTCATCACAGTCTTAACATTAAAGACACAAATGAGTATTGGAAGCACAATCAATCCTGATATCATACAACCTCATATGAGACAGTACCAAGCATATATTTAACAACACTACATGAAAAACCATATTCGCATGTTTTTCCTACATCATAATTCAATAAGTGAAGCACAAGCTTCTTAGAGCACCATACAAACTTTTGGGCAATTATAACAACTTTATCAGCAGTCCTCCGCCGGACGCGTTTTACAACCCGGATTAAGACCAAACCTCATAAAGCCGGCTTGAGAAGCAGCAAAGACAACTAAACCTGCCGACATGTCACAGTACACAGCTGCTGATATTTAACACTGTTCATCATACTGAAAAGAGAGTGCACGGGCTACAGCCCGCTCTTTAGGGCACATCTCATAATGGCAACTGCAAAAATGAGTCGCAAAAGGAAACAAATTCTCCCATCCCCTCCGAAATATGGTCCTGCAAGTTCTGATGTCTATTTCTGGGCAGAGTTACTGCCAATTAGGGCCCAGTCAGACATAAGCCAAACCTTGAAACTCCCAAATTCAGGTTATTCATCTAAACCCATTTGACAGATGACACACTACAACTAAATGTCCTTTATACCTTACCTTTTACCACTTCATTACATTAGGCGTAGAAGTGTGGTGAAGCAATTAGCACCTGAAATGAGGACATGTTGCCTAAGGTCAACCCCCTCATAAACTGAAGACATGTAAATGACAAGGCTAAAGGTTGAGATTCTCAGCAGACCCGGGACGTTGGCACATGAAATAGATAAAGAAATGGGACACCTACATTTTAAATACCTGCTTGATTTTCTGATTAAAGAAATTCGGTTAAAACAAACAAAAAAAACCCTGATTCATTAAAGTTGTCTTTTCACATTCAGATGAATGAAGGGCGTTGGTAAACTCATGGCAAGACTCCACGAGAAGAGCAGTTTGTCTATGCCGGAAATACAGAGTATATTTCAAAAGTGCTCAAATCAATGTCGAAAATATTAATGGTGTGGAATCTGAGTTGACATATTTTAAAAGTACTCAAAAGGGGAGCTTAGTCATTCCCACTACACAGCAGAATTTGCGACGACACATATCTTGGTGTGGTAAAACTCTTCCCCCATAATCCGCTCACCCTGAATTTCACTGGCAAACGTATAGGCCACGAACGACATACGTTCAAGTGCATCCCAGTGAAGTGACTGATGGAGTGAATGTTGTTGAGTTCTAAAAACCTGATTATGCGAGAGCTTCGACGTGTAGTGGCGCTGGACATAGCGATCTTAAGAGGTACTGTCGTGCAGAACTGTTACAAAACAACTGCTCTACATCATCTGTTAACATCGTACACGCTGTGATGCACTAGTTGCCTTTGGATATGTCAGTGCTCAGAGCACCGTGGGAATGAATGCCGCTGTTTGATTACGTCGCTATTTTCCCTACATCTCAGTGACAATGTCCAAAACAATGCATTTACACCAATGATCTCTTCTTTACAAATAGCATGAAAACAATGCAGTGTTTTGCATCCCATCATTTTGTATGTGTTGTCAGAATGCAGCAAGGCAGGAAAGCACGAAAGCAGTTGCAACCCATTCCGATGTTTTGACAGACTCCATTAGCATCAATACAACAACTGAGCGTTTCTCTCTCGCATGCTAACTGTTAGCCAACTGCACTCCACTTTCCCAAAAGCTCAAAACAACTGTGATGTATCCTGGGTGAATTCTTCACACATACTGCGTCCATTTGTGTATCTTACCTTGTCTATTTACCAGCCAGTATATTCCACAGTTAATGTTAGAATACAAAACCGTAAGTTTCCACGATTGTTGAACCCTGTTATGATTCCCCTAAGCTCTTCTTCCTGCTGCCTGCAACCTCCGACTCCCAGAATGAAGTCCAGGGAATTGGCAGTGACGTCACGAAGAGGGCACGCACAAGCGTCCACATTCAGAGCCCGGTTGAAGCGCTTCCACTGTACCGTGCCAATTCACAACGTTCATTGAAATGACTAATGTGCCTTTAAGTACTAACATATTGCTCGTTTCTTTTCAGTGCATCTATCGCGGAAATGTTAACCTTAAATTATTAACTGTTCGAGAGTTATCATGAGATCTATGTATCTATTTATCTAATTTGATATTATCTGCACAAAACACACATTACAATGTAATTTTGCAATCTAAAATATTTTTTGTTGATAATATTAACAGCAGTAAGTCTCCAGCAGTCTCATCCAAGTTGAGATTATTAATATGGCCCCACATACGACTCTACTTTAAGTATCATCAATTTTTAAGAAAGTCGTAACTCCAAAAAGTCATCCTATCCCAGACTGGTAAGGTAATACATTGTAAGTGCATCTCATTAGACAATGACTGGCATATGTGAGATGCATCTGCTACTGTTTTCCCTCTGTGCACAAGGACAAAACTGAATGTCCTCATACACTCACATCTGTTCCCTTGTCTTGGAGGACTAAGCTCAGTCCCCTCTGCCAATCTCAGTGACCTCCAAGAAGATGTATGTTCTGCCCTCACTGTTTGTACATGCAACAGAGACCATTTACTTTTGTTCATCTTGACCAACCATCCTGCTAAAGCAGTTCAAGCTGTTCAAACAACTTGTATATCTCCTGGCAACTATGACTCATTAAATGCAAAAAAAAAAACGGGAGGTGGATGCACTTGACATTTTCCGTTTGTCATTCAGGACAGCGCAACAGTGCACTAATCCAAGTGAAGACGTTAAAATATTTACACGCCGCTCACTGCAGTTTAAGGTGAATTAGATTGCTTCAGAATATTCCTTCATAAACAGAAAAGAACAATTACAATCTATTTCCTCGACAATAACATGCTGGTCATGAATTTTATCTGAAAGAAACAGGAGTATAAAATCAGTCCTGTTATGGAAGATTATGAAACATCCATTCCATTTCTCTGAACACGCTCTGTAGGTACAACTGAGGAAGGTTACAGTTATTACCTACTTTACAAAGCTAATGTGAGAAGAATGGGAATTGAGAATTACCCAATCTTTGGTTTAATAACTCACATTAAACTACGCTAAGGCTAATGTTACGTCTTCGAGACGTCAACAATGAAATGACTTGGTGAGGTTGGTTTTCTGAAAACTAAATGACCTGTGTTTTGTTTTGTTTTTTTCTGTCTCCACAGAGGAGAATAAGTAGAGCATCCAACAAAAAGGAGAAAGCTCAGGAAAAATGCAAAAAAATAAATAAATAAATAAAAAAGAAGTCTTTTCCCGTTCAGTTATTGCAAATGTATTTACGTCAAACGAGCAAACCTGTGGCTGACATTTTAAAATATGTCATAGTATAGACTAAGGCAAAATGTGCGCTCTTGCATCGGAATTAGTTTAATATTGAAAATGAAATCCACCTACGCGTGGTCACATTATATAAAGCTTTGACAGGCACTGACTACCAACTGTTATGAGAAGAATTAGAACTTTAAAAATGATATATTTTCCAAGTTGTTGGATATAATTTACAAACAGCAACTTTTATAACACTCAGAAGCATGAGTAAAAATACAAGGTGCAGAACATTGAACAGTACTGAGCTAATCCTCTGGGACCCAAATACATAAGTCCGTCCATGAACTTTATGAAATGAAAACTCATTCACATAATTCCACTGAAGTTTGATGTGAGAGAGTCGATGAAAGAGCGATTTACAAAGGCAGCAAAAAACTCCAGCGTATGTACACATTTTATTCAATACAAATTAAAAGTGTTTTCTTTTTTTTTTTTTCAGTTGTTAATGGAAGGAACAGAACAGTTTCAGTAATAACGGTGGAGTCATCCAGCAGCGTACAATCACAGAAAGCCCCACTCATGAGTGCTGCGCGGGGACAAACAGGACCAAGTCAGAGTAAGAGTACAGCAGCGCAGACGGATCTCAGGAGCTGATTGGTAGATTCTGATCAGCTGACCCTACAGCATCTCTGCCTTCCAGGTCCTCACAGGGGCTGTGAGCAGTAGCCTGACTGGGTTGACCTTCCTTGTCCATTTGCTGTTGGGACTGAAGCTTTAGAATGAGCTCTTTGATCTCATCACGTTTTGTCTTCATTCGCTGCTGTGGGAACCAGCCTGACAAGTTCATTGGGAGATGAAAACTTGGAATAGGATTCTGAAAATAGAAAAGATAAAAAAAAAAAAGGTACAGCTGCAGGCCAAGGTTAACAAAAACACAGGAACTCGTCTGGGAAATAAAAAAAGCTGCACAAAACTACACTTAGTTAAAAAAATATATATACACACACACACACATTCTTCATTATTTTTCAGTTATGGTTATTTATTTAATAACAACCTAGGACTTCAGTGCATACTGGTACTATTACAATACAGGTAGAGACACAACTGAAATATGACGAAAAATGGATAACAAATTCAAAATTTCAAGGGAGATAATAAATGTTTGATTTCACACACACTGACCGTGGTTTGCAGTATAGTTACTGTTAATGGAACACCAATACAGTGTGTTTACAGGGAGCAGAGAACTCAGCCCTGTGAGCACAACTGGACATGACACAATTCAGGTCTATCATCTGGAGCACAATCTCTCACTTGTTTCACACAGTCCAGTTTATTTTTTTTTTTTAAATCACCTCATGTGATGTCACCCTCTAATGTTTTACATAACGACCAACAGATTTCCATTTCCTTCCCATTTTCCTCCAGACTTTTCTACCAGCCTGTCTGTTTCTCCCTCAAAACAAATCTACTCCTGTGTTCAGAGCTCTGTTTCACCTGTGGTATATTCTCTGTTGTAAAATTCACCACAAGTGGATATCATTTAGCAAAAAATACAATACAATAAAAAAATATAAAATATAGCTATTTTTAATGTAGGAATAAAATTAAAATAGGGTGAAAAACACCTCAATCAAAAAGTTTTTTTTTAAAAATTGAGAATCTTTCAGGGAAAATCATTAAAGACCAAAATAGACTGTCCTTACAAATATAGAATGCAATCTAAAAATCCTCAGTAAAAGGTGACACAAATGTATTCTGTTGGCTAACTCTCCTAAACCAATCAGAAACTGATTTCTTAACAATCTCCCAAATCAAAATGAATGTTAGTGAGAGTTGTACCAGCAGGTTTGTGTCAGTGTGAGTCCTCCTCACCTCAAAGAAGCTCTCCACATACTGCAGCACGTAAACGCCACAGTCACTGAAGTTATCCTGCTGAGGCACACGAGGACTGGAGCCCTTCATCACGTCTTTCCCAAAACTCCTCTGAGTCCCTTTCCTCACCTCCCATTCAACCTCCAGATATCTGCGTGCACACACATGCACACGTGCGCACACACACACACACATGCACACAGAAACAGACACAGACACACACACACAGACAGACACATGCACACACACAGACACACACACACACACAGACACAAATCAAAAGGGAGCCACATTCCACACATGAAGAAAATCAGCTTGCAGTGATTCAGTGTAAGCAGAGGGAGAATTTGGCATAAACGGACTGACTTACTCTCGTAATGTTTTCACCACCGTGGATCTGGCAGGGCCCCTTAATGAGTCCATGATGAGAATGCAGGGTCTGAGGATTAGATCACATCCACCGTTAGCATCACTGATACGGGTTTACTTTAGTGCACGGTAACCAGTGACCAGACTCTAAGGCTCTGCTTCTCCACACGTCAGTTAAAAAGGGATATATACTTATTATTACTACCTTAAAACTGTACTATGACACAAAAGCGGAGTTGCCATTTAACACTGCCACCTAGTGGCCAAATGTCGAATTACACATGATTGTGATTGACTTACTGTTTGCAGATGTTTGGTTTGGAGGTCCACTCCAGGGTCTCAGAGCTCACAGAGTCATCGACTAGTGCCCCATCATCACTACACTCATCCTGCATACAGACACACAGATGAGCTGGGCCCAAACTCTCACTCTCTTCCTCCAGTTTCTATTTTCACAAAAAACAAACTCAAAAGTTGAACGCTAAGCGTACAATGTTCAGAAAAATGACTGATCGCTGCCTCTCATGTTCAACACAAACCAGTCAAATCTACAAGATCTTGAAATAACTTGAAAACAGAAGAGAGTGAAGCCATTTTTCAGACAGCAGGTTTGCATGTTTTTGTTTGTTAAATTAGCTGGTTTTGTGATGGTACACGCTGACTACGGTTGAAGTAAGAATTTTAAAAAGTAATTACATAAGCTATGGTTTAAAAAAAAGAGCAAGGAAATAAAATACGTACCGGACTAGAGCTTTGGTCATCAGAGAACGTGAAGGTGTCATCGCCGTAACAAACACTAATCCTGTGCAAGCCATCTTGAAATAGCATAAAAAAAAAAAAACATACAGCAAGAAAGTTAAATCACTGAAACATATTACCGCTCTCATCCCCTGACATCACAGGTCTGTCTGGTGCTTACCTGTGTAATGGGGGTGAACTTTGACCTGTCCGTTGACAGCGTGACCGTGGGGGCACATGGGCTCTGGTGGTCTGTGTGGGCACACGGCGGGGCCCTTGTGCATGTCATAGAGGTGCTCGCCCTCTGAGCTGGCCTCTGGGCTGAAGGACAAAGGCTCCGTGTGGGGGGAGGGTTCCTCGGCGGCAGGACTAGCCTGACCCCTCATAGAGGGGGCGGCACTAGCCTGGGTCGAGGCCTGGGGCTGGTACAGCGGGTTAGGCTCCAGATGAACCCCTTCCAGACCAGGGAAGCAGATCACTGCCAAATACCAGTGGGCTCTGGAGGGCGACATGAATAAAGATGCGTCAAAAATGGAGGGAGAGGTCAAATTTAGCTCTGACATTTTACCTCAATATGCTCATATCTGTAAATATCTTGGATACTAATCATCAGTTACACAGAGGTTCCTACTTTGATTCGATTGTTCAAAATCTACTGTTATCCCTCCGAGAAGCTTTGATTCAAATATTTATCTGAATGAGTCCCTTGCAAGAGGAGCTGAGACGTGACAATGTATGTTACATAAACGCAGCTACATTTAGCATGTTTCATCAGTGAGTGCCCCTACGGAACACCGTTTACTAAGTCAGCGATGAGAGATGACTCACGACTCATTGATGGGAACAAAAATAAAATCCTTCTGGAACAGATCCACATGGCGAGTCCATGTTTTCACCCTGTTGTGCTTTCTCTTCTGTATCCTGTTAAAAGGAGGAAGAGACGGTGAGCGGTAGATGGAATAGATTTAAGCATGAAGGAGGAAAGTATCTCTAAAAGGAGAGCAGACTCACGGAAGATTGGCGGTGTCCGTGACATTTCTCCTCTCCCGCTGATTCAGTCGTTTGTAGAAAAAAGAACTGAAAACGTGGCTTCTGAGCGCGTCCTCCTTTTTTAGCTTCTCCAGGAACAAATATCTGAGAGCAGAATGTATCATTAGGACCGATTCGCTTGGAGACAGACAATTAAACTCACACGCGTCCGTGTTAACGCAATTTTCACGTCACAAAGTCACGAACAGCGGTGACCCATTCACACGGTCTGACGGTAAATTTTGGACTTTTTTTTTCGCGATTTGGTACGGGTCCAGCAGAGCGAGAAACGCGAGGGAACGGGGAAAAAGGCAAAAGTGAAGAACTCACTTTAAATAAAAGTCGATGATGACGTCATTCAAGAACTCTCCGTCGCTGAGACAGTGAAGGTCTTCGTTTGTCACTGATATTCCTCCTTTGGCTGGAGGAGGTGGATAAACCATCAGCCTGAAAATGACAAACGAAAATGAGTCCATCAGCATTGCTCCATTTTATTTTTTTAAACAGGCAAGACATTTCTTTAGGCAAATGGCAGAGACATCTTACTTAACAATAGGGCCGGTGAAGGTGGGATGAAGCTCGGCCATGTCATCATCGTCCTCCTCGTCGTAGAGGGCGTGAAGACGGGTGGACATGCGAGTTTTGATAGGTGTAGCAGCTGAAGTGGAAGGTGTAGTTGGTGCTGTGGTTGCTGCTGCTGCTGCTACAGCTGTGGTTGTTGTGGTGATGGTAGTGGTGGTTGCAGCTATGGCAGCTGCTTTCTGTTGTTTGACCTGCAATGGAGAAAAACAGGATAAGATTTCATTTCATTCTGGGTATAAAGGGCAAAAACACACGCGCGTGCACACACACGCGCGCACACACACACACACACACACACACACACACACACACACACAAAGCCATACCTTCTCCTTCTCTTTGCTTGCCTTGTTGTACTGCACCAATCTAACATTAGCTTCATCAAATGTAAGTCTGGAGGGAAAGCCGGTGAGATTGTTGGCTCTTCCGATCTCGACGAGGATCTCTTCTAGAATGATCTGCTCGTGCATCGAGAGTCCATTCTCAAAAATCAGGACAATGTACTTCTCATCCAGATCTGGAAAAGAGAAAATACATATTCATACATACTCATACTGAAGAGAACACTCTTATAAAACAACATCAGTTACATAAACACTGATTAGATTACACAAATCTTAAAATGGCCAGCACAAACTTCAAGTTTTAACAACAACAAATAAAAAAAATCACAAGGCTTTAGATTTGCATATCATAGGAGTAAAAGAAAAAAAGGATGCTTTAATCACATCACTCAAGTACACTGAAATGATCAAAAAGTGCGTCTGTCTCCATCGGGAAAGGATGCAAAAAATGGAAAGTGAATTATTTTGCAGTGTTTCTTTCTCACCAGTATGTGAAAAAAAAAAGTCACTGTCCCAGGTGGGTTCTTGTCTGATCTGACACAAGGAATCAGAGCCCTCATTATCAGTTAAGAACAAGGAGGGTTTAGAATCAAACACCCTGAACAAAATCCACTCCTCTATTCAGCCAGATTCCACAACTCCCCAGACAGCCTGACAAAACTGTGTACACAGACTTCAGCAAAGCAGACATATTTAATCTAGTTCAAACAGACAAATTTAACCCCGTTCATTTAAGTTAAAGGAACGCGCTTGACAACAGCAGAGCAGCTGGATGCAGCATTTACAGCAATAGGAAAATAACAACTATACTGTATCTCCGACGGGCAAAGAGACACCAATAATAATAATAACAAAGCAGAGATCTCGTGTCTCCGCGGGGTCGCTTCTATACAGGGGCGGGAGGGTTTGAAACGACAGACGCGCGGATCGGCGGTCGGGTCGGTACTCACTGCTGCCGCTGCAGTCGTACCACAGGCCGTCATTGTCCTGTGACATCTTCAGCTGGCAGCGCAGTCTCTGACATTCATCGGCGCTGGTCTGGAAGAAGAGCACCGGGAGTTTTCGCACGCTGCACCACTCACAGCTGGTCAACTCCGACGCTCGCAGCCTGACCTTCTCCAGCACGTCCACGTCACGGCCTGCGGGAGAGACACACGCGTGGACGTACCGCTCCAAAACCACCGCAAACTCCACACTCAAGAGTCACGTGTGCTTTCTGATACAGCGTACAAGGTGTGTTTATCAAAAGAGTAAGAATAATTATTTGTGGTCATATCATGGGCTTCCAAAAAGCTGCTCCTCGTTATCTACGTGAACAAGAAGTGGATACGCAATATTTCAGTCTCAGACCTTCTGTGAATAGCTGCCTCCTGGTTTTGGGAGATCAAATTGCAGTAGCCCTTACTATGCAACAACAGAAGTTTAAAATGTCAACGTCTAAAATGTAGAGTCTTAGGTGTGTCTTGCACAGATTCTTATGAGTGATATAAAGTAATTCATTGCCATTTGAGTCACAAAGGAACATAAAAAACTTTTCACAATAACTTCATCCCCATTGCCCTAAAAAACAGATTAAAAAAGGAATCATTAAAAATAAATGAAGGAGCTGAGCACTTTCGTCTTACCTTCTGTCTCTAGCTGTATGTATTCTACTGTAAACTGAAAAAGACAGGAATCATAAACAGATAGAGTAACTACTGCATGAGAGATCAAATACAGTACTTTACATTAAAATATCGGATACAGAGATAAAACCTACTATGACAGGCTTGGTCACCATCCTGCGCAGAGTCCCTATTCTCACACTTCTACATTCCAGAATGATGCTATCCAGCTTGTATGACAAGCTGACTTTGCGCTTTTTCATTGGAGATGGATCTTCACACACTGCATTCCCAAACTGTAACAAAACAAAGACATTTTTCCTCCTTACAAAGTCTACATGTGCCTGCTTACTGTACATTGTTATGTTGAAAACAAAACTCATCGTATGTTGTGCTATATTTAAACTGAGTCATGCAAAAGGACTTTATGAGGTGTGTGCTGTGTCACACTGCCTGAGTCACTGAACTGTGTAGCTGACCAATAGAAACCTGAATGGCTGTTTTCACTCTGACATTCTGCAACAAAACAGGCAGCCAAGCGTAACTGCTCAAGTGTACCAGGACATTGAGTTCTCTCCAACAAAGGCAGTTAATGTAACTTAACAGCCTCATTAAAACAAAACTGTAAAAACAACCGAGACCGTAATAATCTCAAAATTAATGGATGTTACCAGTGGTCCGTTCACCAACCGTGTCCTCGTTTTACGAGGAGGGGAGGGGAAAAGACCTTTGCCAAAGTGGTACTACAGACAGGAGTTGATCGTACTGCGTCTTTCATGCGGGCTCTCCTGGGTACCGTGTTCCTGTTGTCCATGTCAGTGAAAAAGTCGCAGGTGTGCTCCTCGTGCTCCATGGCTCCTTTCACAGCTGCCTCCACTCTACCACCAGAGGGCGCCGGTGAGGAGTGGGCAGAGTCCGCGGGCCGTGGGGAGACGCTGTCCAGCCTGTTAACGCTGCCCGTGCTGGCGTTGTCGGCCTCCTCATCCTCATCGTCGCTGGACAGCACAACTGGGCAAGGACACGGACCACAGGACAAAATATTATAACCCGGTTTTACCAGACAAGTACCAAGTGACAACATAGTACAATCATCTTATGGCACCAGACAGTTGTCCAAAATTGAACACGGAGTACAGCTCTGAGCGAAATAGACGGGGAAATAAATTTTCAGTAAAATAAGCCTCCAAAACAAGCATATGCAAACAGCAAGGGAAAAGGAAGTGGCAGCTAATTTTGGTTTGCTCCTGCTTAGCCAATGAGTAACCTAAACCTGAGTCTTTCAAAGTGTTATTTACAGTGTTAGAACATATTCCATTACCAGATGTATTATACAAACATTAGGCCGTTTCATTCAATTTTAGATGCATTACGTTTGGCGTCTGTGGCGTACCCGTTAAAGGAGGGGCCCTCATTTCCTTGCAGGTGCTGAGGAGGGTTTGGTGGCCTAGAAAACCATTTGAACTAGAATAGATTCATGTGCCAATGTGCTTGGTTTTAAACATGTGTTGGATGTTGACATGCTGCAGAATGAATTTGTAAGAGCAAACACTTCAGTCAGCAGGGGCCACGAGCCCCACACACAGGCTCTTTTCTCTGGTATTAACCGAAAAAGAGGTCATCAGGGAGAGAATCCGTTACCATTAAAGCGCAAGGAAAAAAAACTGTTATTTCCATGCAACATCCTTCAACGCCTCTCTACATGCAGTGTAATTCCATCAAATTAATAACAGCAGAATATAACAGAATCGCATAACTATGCTGATGAGGTTTCCTGGGACCAAGCGAAGCACTTAATACTACTCCCTTCATAAAGACCCTGTTTCTACTGAAGTCAGGTGGGGGGAAGGGGGGGGGGGGTGGAGTACTCACTTGGGTCGTTCAGTTCATTCTGCTTGGCAGCAGGCTGTTTCTTGCTCTTTGAGATATTGGCTACATAAGAGCTGGCGTTGCCCGCCATGGCGCATGCCCTTCCGTTGTGAGGTGGCACCAGGTTGGCCCTGGTGATGCGCACCGGCGGGCTCATTACAATGTCCACCCTGGAGCGGGCGCCGGGCACCGGGCCGTAGAAGTTTTTGCTCAGCTGCAGGCTCGTTGGTCCGGGGGAGGGCTGAGAGCGGATGGGGGGCCTGGGGGGAGGGGAGGTGGGCATGACGGGCCGCGGGACGTCGGAAGCGAGGAGGTTCCCGCAGCCATCACACTTCACGTGGTCGCTGCTGGGCCTTTCACATTTCCCACACACGGTGAGGTACTCGTCAGGCTGTAAAGGCTGGAGATGACAGGAGATACCGCGCTGAGCTTTTTCATCAGGGGATCAAAGTAAGGTCCCTTTCAAAAAACAAGTTACCAACCTCATCCCCTTCACACACGCTGCTCTAAAGAGAGACTGAATGTATAAAGGCAAAACCGCAGAATCTTTCTTCTGAGTGCTCTTGCTCGTACAGTCTATTCTAGGCTCAGCACTAACACAGCGAAGGAGACAAGGTGAAGACGCTTCCTTAAATCATTTAAACCAAAAGCTGTCCAGTTTGTGAGAGCTCCTGTAGGGAACGGTCAACAGCAAATACTGGTCCTCATATCTTTGGACATTGAGGGAAATGTTTTCAAAACAAGCTGACTGCAGTGCGGTACGGATCAAGTTAAAGACATGGTGTCATTTGCTGATTGCCGTCAGATTACGTGGCAATACCAGGTTTACAGTGACAGGATGTCTGATTTCATTCATCTATAAAGAGTCTCCATCAGCAACTAATCCACAGCACTCACCTCGACAGCCTTGGTTGCTGAGGGAACGCCACCCAAATTTTCTTCCATTGGTCTCGGCTTGTTCTGTATACGCCTCTTGATGTTCATATTGTCTGAAGCTAATGGACATACGAGACAAGACATTTATGGGGGGGGGGGGGGGGGGGGGGGGGGGACAATGGGCCAAGGTAAATCAGCAGAAGAAACTGGCAGCAAGGTGAGAAAAGGTGGTGTGCATACACACACACACACACACACACACACGTTTCCGCAGCGAATACAAACAGTCCCATACGGTTCAAGAATAGATCTTGTTTTATTTATTTCATTCAGGCGCTCTCCAGCTCCTCTTTTACAGTGCAGTCTCTAACGCTTCTCATAGGATATCTGCTGATTAATCTATCCTCTATGGCATACACAGATAAGGGCTCAGTTCCAAATCGGCAGCAACACACACACACACACACACACACACACACACACACAAACACACACACGCACGCACACACTCTTTCTCGGACAAAGGCTGGGCTTGCTCAAACACTCGACAATCACAAGATGCTCTGTTCCTGTAAATTGCACCCCAGCGTGTCTCTGAATGAGCCTCGTCCTGGGCGCTCTCTGAAACCCATTCTCATTAAGGAAAAGCAGTGGTGTGAGAGAGAGACGAGAGGCTCCAGACAGACAGACAGACAGAAGAAGAGGACCATTAGCATTAGTGGGCTCCATCTACAGCTGTACGGTCTATGCAACTGCTCACCTGAGATCTCTGGGCAGGTGAGGATAATGCTGTCCATCTCTACTCTTTGGATTGGGTTGGTGGTAAAGTCGTGTCTGAGAAATGAATAAGAAGTCAAAAACCACCAGAATATCAGACACAGCTCACACTAAGAATCATCCTCTGATGAGGCCTCTAGACTGACATTACAAAGCTCTTTGATGTCAGACAGGTGATAGGTTCATGCAAGGCAAAAGCAAGTTATGAAATTTATGACATTAAGAAATGTCAACACACCTAAACGCACTGCGGCCAAGGATTTGAACAGTGCGTCGAACAGAACTATATGAAGAAGCATGCAATATACTTCAATACAAATCAGTGTTTCATAATGTGTTGACAGCAGAGTGTTAGGTGATCAAGCAAGATTTCATAATGACCTTTAAAAAAAAATGATTTGTTAAAAAAAAAACAAAAAAAAAAAAACACCTTGTTCAGGGCAATAGACTATGCATAAATAAGGCAATGCTCATACTAATGTCATTCAAACATCTTACCTTTCCTTCAAATCAAGGTTGCTTTAAAGTAAAAAAAAAAAACAAAGAAAGAAAGAAAGAGAGTAAGACTCTATACCTAAGCTAACTCAGTTATGACCTGTGAATCAAAGTACCTGTCTGGAGGTTTAATTGCTATAGACTCAATCAGTGACAAACAATGTCACCAAGGCCAACTCTGGTTTAATGGATTCAGTAGAATGGGTAGGTGCAGTACTGTACCTTTGGACAGGTTTCCTCACTATAGCAGGACCATGGGCATGCTGAAACAGTCTTCCCTGTACAACAACCTCTTGTGATGGTGCGTGACTCAAGATGTAATAATCAGTTCTGTTGGGCATTGGTGTCGAAGGGTGCTGGCTCTCACTTGAAGAGAACAAAAAAAAACCAGTTCAGAATAACCTTAGGACGATTCATCTCCCTTTCTGTCACAGTACTTTTCCTCTCTGTCCAAAAATAAATAAATAAATACTATGGCAGTGTGTGAGGGCAAGTGACGTGAGTAAACTCCGTCCTAGAATTTTTCAAAATGGAAATGAATAGGCATAATAACGTGCACAGTAGGCAGAAAAAAAAAATACAACTTTGTCCTGCTGTTCGTGTTTGGAAAACAAACAGGCTACATAAAATACCTGTGCTTGCCAGGTCCTATTTTGTTCCGAGGCCTAAAATGATTTGGCCGTCTTTCGTATGTTCTCAGAGGCTCTGCAGCTGAAAAATGCTTCAGGGAGGGAGACTGGCAGAGAGGAGATAGATAAAAAAAAAATATATTACTGAAACACGGTACTGACCTTTTCTGCTGAGTATGTATGTTTACAAACCATTTCGCCCTGCTAACTCAAAGGAGTGACACATTGCTGCATAACTTGCATGTTTTTTCTCAATGCATCCATTACCCCTACATTAGATTTTGTTGTATTTCTCATCCTGTGTTTCAACTACGTCCCACTTTCTAAACCACTATGGGAACGAGCGTAAGGACAATCACAATGTTCTTGAAACTATTCAGTCAGTTTGAACTGCAAATGAACAAACAGCTCAGTTCCCACATTCATTCACATTAGCTGAAGCTCAGCTTCATACGCATTTTCACCTGCTCTGTTTAATTTCGCTTGTTTATGTTTAAATGAAACATGCATTAATTAAAATGCATATACACTGAACTGTTGATTTGATCTGATAATTACCATCAAACAGTAAATCACAACTACCAATCATCTCTCTTAACTGACAAACAACGCACATTTTTATTTTTTTTTTTGCACAACCGGGAGAGACACAGTCCACAGTTTTGTAGAGAAACCCATTATGGCAGAAAATGTACCACGCACCCACAAGACAGAATTGCTGCTGAACAAAAAAACCAGTGCAATCAATCTGAAAGAGGCAGCGAGGCGAGAACAAAGAAGTACCTTCATCCCTTCAGGGGAGAGCTCCTGTCGCCCCTCCGTCTCATCCATGGTCACCACGGAAGTACTGCTAGGTTGAAAGGATAGGAAGGATAAATGAGTGAACCGTCTGTGCTCATTACAAATGATCTCTTAAATACGCTACCACGTGAGAAATCATCTACCATCACTTTAATGTGCTTATATCTTCCTGGTGATGGTATTTCACCATAGTAAAGTACTGCGTGAAACCTATTGGGGAAAACAGACTGATATTCATCCTGGATGTCGGTATGATCACGTCAACGTGAGTGAAACACAAGATTGAGAACGTTAGCTATAAGCCTAACAAATAAGAGGCCTCTTCCCTTCCCATTACGACCAAATCAGTAGCACTTCAACATGCTTCATCTGATCACAGGGCTGAAACTAAAAGCTGAATATTGTGAATGATCAGAAAGAGGAGTACATATCTGTGCCTCAGACACAGGGAGGAATATGATGCAGACACAGGGGGGAATATGATGCAGACACAGGGGGGAATATGATGCAGACACAGGGGGCAATATGATGCAGACACAGGGGGGAATATGATGCAGACACAGGGGGGAATATGATGCAGACACAGGGGGGAATATGATGCAGACACATGGGGCAATATGATGCAGACACAGGGGGCAATATGATGCAGACACAGGGGAGAATATGATCCAGCGGTGCTCTGAGTGCTGTTATGAGGTTTGGAGAAGTGCTTACTCATTTCTCCTGTCCTCTCCGCTGTCATCGGAAAAAGAAAAACTCCAGTTTTGCTTGAAACCTCCATCTCTTTTGGCCTCAGATCTATCAAGAGCTTGAACAGATAAAACCAAAAAATAAATTAATCTCATGTCAGGCATTTGAAGACATTACATACAAATCATAGCTTGCAAATTTCTCTCTCTCTTTTTTTTTTCTCCAACTGTTTCTCATATATATCACACTCATAATTACTCTGCTGGTCAGATTACTGAGAGATCTAAACGTTGGCACATTTAAGCCATTTTCTGTCTCTTTTATAAAGATGATATACGTCTCTGAGAACAATAGGAAACAGTATTGAGACATAACCCAAACTGCTTCCAAAAGACTTACAACTACACTGATGGCAAACCTCAGTAAACAGTAGAAAGTTCTTGATTGTGGAACCAAACAACGGCGTAATAATGTATGCTTATCTTTCTACTAACAAACTTCACAAAGAATGTCATTCATGATTATAATGACAAATATTATTTTGAAAGGATTGAACAAAACAGATAAAAACTGAACATCTTTGATGGATTCTTAAGGTTCAAGGTTAAACCTGATGCCATGTTTATTTTTCCCCCCCCAAATTTTATCAACCTTATGCATCGAGGCCAAAAGGTCAAATCAGTCTTAGCTAACACAGACTCCTTTCAATCTGAAATGGCACATACATGACTGAAGGTCTGAAAACGCCAAAGCTGTAACATGGCTAACTGTGACTGAAAGCCCTCATACAAGCAACAAAAACCTGGCTTTCTTTAGATGCATTGCAAGAAAAGTGAACATCTTGCTGCAACTACTGTTTTGGGGGTTAATTATTTATTGCTAAAAACAAGGTTAACTGTTGAACAACCTGAAACTTTCTACAGCTTTCCAACTGAATTAAACACTACTTCATTGTGTGTGTGTGTGTGTGAGAGAGTGAGAGAGAGAAGGAGAGGGAGAATGGGAACTTTTGCTAAACCTTCAAAACAAAGATGGTTTTAAAATAATAACAAACCAGTTCTATCTATAGCCATTTATATACTGAAGAACAACCAAAATGAACACGCGCCACAACAACAACAAAAAACAACAATCAAGAACAAGAGTTAATATGGTCTGATAAGCCAAAGTGTAGCACATACTTTTCCCTTTACTTTGAGGGCCTAAATACATCCATAGACAAGTTTCCCCCAATTACCCAATGTCATGCCAACATCATATATTACGTAACTCTTCTTTAAAGCTGACAACCTCACCCAGTTAACATCGCTGATTATAATGAGGAGAAGTTATTAAAGGACAACATTAATTTCGGGTGGACTGCTAGGAATTCCAGCTGCACGATTTCAGTGTACTTGCAGGAAAAAGGCTAAGTTTTGAGAAACACATAAAAATACAAGCGTGTACATTGGTAAAAACTGTAATAAGTAATCTTGAAATATAGAGGTACAACAGCAAAATATCATGACAAAGGGCAGAGGAAATCTGTCAACCACAAACATTTGCGCATTTTAAACAGAAGGCCTCGGTATGAATGCGGTGGCTAGGGGGACAAAGTGGCCAATTGCTTTGTCCGTTCAATGAAATAACTGCTGCATGCAGAAACACAAATGATTCACAGCAAGATAAAACTGCATTATTTTACAAAAATAAAACTTTTGCTCTCGTTGTCTGATGGTAGTCTGTAAGCGAATGGACAAATTCGTCCAGCAGGCCATTCTTGCTAGAGCTAAAAATCAAAAAGATCAAGTGAGCAGGCTTGACGGCTAACGTTAGCTAACTTATTCATGACTGTTTGTTGTATTCTTAGGTTAGCCATCCTATAATTATAGCTTGGCATGTTGTACATCGAGGTAACTAATGCTCAAGACACTACCAATTTAGGATCGTCTGCCTAGCGAGATTCAACGGGCTATTCAATGAAAACTGTTTTTGGAAAAGCAAGCTTGTTCACGAGGAATTTCTCTGCCTATAAAATAGCATGCTAACTACGTTACTAACCAGTACAACTTGACGTAAAATGCCCAACAGGGCGCCTCAGTGGTCGAGCAATGCTAGCAGGCAGTGAGGTTGTGTACAAGCTCAATTAATTTTGCATCTGGAGATTTATTATTTTTTCGCTTTTTTAAACACTGTCTGCATTCCGACAAAAAATTAAAGCCGACATTATTTCGGATGCAGCCTGCTACGATTTGCGAGATAGGTAGCTAACAATCAATGACCACCCCTCTTGCGGGAGCTAGCTAGCTTGGCTACAATGCTAAGTAAAAGCAGACTGGTATGGGTAGCAGGACGAATAACTCAAGACAGGTTAGCTTACTGCTAACCCATCTTACAAAGATAGCTTATTGCTAACCTATCTCAAAAATAGCGACTATTTTGACTGGCAGACACCAAAAGCCACACAATTAATAAAGATAATGTCTATAGTACTGGACAAGAAATGCGACATACCTTCAATAAACAGGCTCCTTTTACCTTGGGCCATGTTTATTCCATGTTGTCATCAATTTAGGATGTTCGCCTCTAAACGTTCCAGTATTGCTGAGGCAGACCTTGCGACTTGGCGCTTGCAAACCCCAGTGTCAGATGCGGCGTCAATCGCGGTATTTTTATGATAAACTTAAAAACGTTGTGTCCCCTTAATGGATATGTCAGTGATACATTTCCATAGACAGCTAACTATTACACAACACGCTTTTATTCTTTCATGTTTTTCATCAAGGAAGTTTATTGGATAAATGCATATAACGTAACAGCTCCTCACAGTTTGTCAAGTATTCTGAGACATCATTAATTCCGACATTTTTCCCCCCTTCATTTCATTAAGCGGGCTAAAATTTCACCAAAATAATCAAGGGTGTAGGTATCCTTGTGTAAAGACGTTTAATGGTTTCTTTCTACTGAATTGTCTGACCTAAACCTTTCTGAAGGGCATAATATTTTTGCGGAGGTTAGGTTAAAAATAAGAATTAACCATCATTGTACCAAATTCACTGAAATGTTAAATGTGAAAACGGCTATAATAAAAACTAACTGAAAAACGTACTCAGTTTTACAGTAGCCTACTCAGTGTCAAATTTGAGTGCAATCTCTTAACGAACGTGAGTTTTTCCATTTCGATAATACTGTGAAAATGATCAACCTTGGTCTGTGCTTTTGTATTTGTAATTTTGTAATTACCTGCGCGAAACCATTAAACTGATAAATGTACCGTTAATATCTACATCTTCGTGGGCGTTATTTTTAGATGCCAGTATCAAACCATGCCTCACCAGAGGAGTTCGCTGTAGGCTGCCAAAGTTTTCATGCGATAACTGGCCTGCTCGCTCTGTAATCATGATTGTGTGAGGCAGCTTAAGTAAGCGACTGCTGTTATGAGGGACAGGTATAGCTCACTGTAGCACAATATCTTTTTTTCTCCAGTATGCCAGTTCGGCCTGCATATTGGGTACAGAATGTTCAGGTTTCCTCTTTTGAGGCATAATGTTTATAAACTGTATCTAGCAATACTATTGGTTTTGTGCCTCCGTAATGACCCCACAGTAGCAAAAAGTTATAGATGACCTTTCAGATAGCAGAGTAATAACACAGAGCTGGACTAATAAAACAACAACCACCTTAGCGAGCGAGTGCTATACAAACATTTCCATGAAAAGGAAGAAGCCGACTTCACATTCTTAGGATCTTCCGATGCATCCCAACAGTGAAGTTATGCAAAGAATCTGTCATTTGCATACGGTGTACAGGCAAGATATTTACAATGATCAGGGTACAAATCAGTCTATAGCCACAGCTCAAAGTATCATGCAGTTTAATATTGTAATTTTGTTAACTGCTGAATAAAGAAGGTGTAAGATCCATGTACTGTGTTGGTATATGGAGCTAGGTAACATTGAATTAAAAATATTGAAAGTGTTGTTGAAAACATTTTTCTGGTTTGCAATTAAAGTTCTAAATATGAATGACAATTTTGTTTACATTATGAAAATATAATGTAAATATACCTTTGTAGAATATGAACTATTTCTGTTCTTCATTACAGATCTATTTAAAACAGACAAAAGAGGCACCGACAGAAAACAGATGAACAGTTTAATATTTTGTGTTGCCTTGCAATATCTCAAGTCAGAGGAAAGTGTTGTGAGAAAAATTGCATAAAAAAAAGAAAACATGGCATAGGTGGAGTTTGTCATCCAGTTTAGTTACTGATAGCCACAGCTTTTTAGTTAATAATCGTTATGTTGTCTGAAGAAAAAGCAATACATTCTGCAATACGTACATATTTGCTCTGCATGTGCTATGTTTCACAAGCCACTCACTGTCCCTATTCTGTATTGCTAATAAGCACCAGGTTTAGTGACATGTCTGTGCTTATAAAAAAAATGTCATAAACAGCGACAGGAAGTTATAACATAGATATATGTCCATTTTCACTCACACTGTTCTTGGGAAAAATGCTTCTTTCTCTAGATCTGTCACACTGGCAATTTTGCATTTGTTTCCAGTTTCATATTTTTATACTTCATTTATTATTTAAGTGACAAGTCATAATAGAAAGAGGTGTTTCATATTTAACACCATCAATATTCATTATGACAAATATTACAGTGTGAATTTTCATAAGTGGACACTGCATTAGGCAGTGTTGTGTTATCTCTGAGACATTTGAATGAACTCTTAGTGTGGATATGCTGACCAAAAAGTTATCCAGTATGAATACTCTCAGAGGTAACTTCACCCAAGTCAATTTTACCTGTAGAACTAAGCCACATCTGAGGTTCACACTCAGAATTTTCACGCTGTTCATTGTTCCCCAACATCCCCAACATAACTATATGTGACACTGTGAACTCCAGATTTTTTAATTCATATTTAATGTTTTATTAACATACATCGGGTGCACTTGAGTCATAACTTAGAAATATTTAGCACCCTCTTACTCTAGCTACTTAAGCATAGCTAAAGACTGTAGCATTGTAGCTAAAAAAAAATTATTTTTCCTTTTCAAAGTTCAACATGAGTATGTTAGACAAGCTTTGGCCCGGGTACATACCTTACCGCACTCTCATTGACCATTTTGACTCCCTGCCACGCATACTATACCCTGTCAGCATTTGTTAATGTCAGCTTGAAATACTGATCTGAGTATAAACACATTTTTGGTTCCATATTCTCTGGCAGATCTCCACACAGTGAGACATTAGCTCAGGCTGTTATTTATCTACACAGACCAGATTTCTTCATAGAAATATTTTGAATGAGGCCTGATCCAGGGTCTTATCTTCAAGGCACTGAACTTTGGATATTCCTCATCAAAGCAAGACTGTTACGTGTTATAACATAGCCTCAGAGTAGTCTACACATGAATATCCTATCCGTCATCATATCTGCACACTCAGAAACATAGAGCTACATTCATGGATGCATATGTCTAACTTATCAATCGTTTACTTATCCACCAAGAGTTATGACATCTGCCCGAAGGGAAATGAATTTTCTGTCATATCTTCTAAAATGAAAGTTTTTCAAAACCAGTGATTAAAAACCGTGTGCAAAACGGTTTACTTTTGTTCCAACTTCTATTCCAACCACATACTCTCTGGCATGCATTTCTCCTGAAAATACAGCTATATATTCTCAGCCATATTTTCACTATATCAAGGCAAGATGAGTGTTTAAGTAGCATTAACTCATTACTGAAATGAAAACTGCATAAACAGCAATCTTCAGCCAGCTCCTTAATGTGCTGCCCTTAAAATGGAGGAATTAATTACACCGTAACACATTATACAGCAGTGCTTTGTCATCATAGTACGTTTTCCAGCCTCCCTGCTGTTAACTTTTTTTCTTTTCTTTTCTTTTCTTTTCTTTTTTTTTTTGCTTTGGACACTGTAGATGCATCACATAAAAAGGGTCAATACAAATATAATTATAATATCACAACGTTAACTTGACTAATTTGCATTATTCTGCATATGTCCACTGAGTTCTTTTATCAATTGCATATAATGCGATTTTCATACCCAGTTTTATATCTAGTTTAAATTAATTTCTCTGTAAACCCTTTTGGAAATTGCAAATAGAAACGGTTAGGGTTGTTTCCTATTCAGTTCTTATAGTGTGAAATTCACAGATTCCTGGTTATTATACTGGGTCAAGTATATTAAGAAAACAAAATAGAAAAATGTAGAAAAATGCAGTAAACTCTGTTTCTTACAGCATCTTTTAAGGTTTATATTTTTAACAGCTATTGTCTTCATATTATAAGAAGGGGTATACCTTTTAATTTTTATTCATACCTTTTATTTGATTGAATGTAAGATGTGAGACTTCAGAGCATTTGTCTTAAGGTACAAATGCCAAATGCCAAATAACACAAAACAGAAAAGAAAAGTTGACCTGAAACATAAGTTTATGTAGGGCTTTTTTAAAAGAGCAAACTGTATGTCTCTTTTCAGACTGTGCTTGTTTAAAAATGTACTGTGACAACCAAGTTTAGTTTTAGCGGGCGTGTATTAAAACAACAGTCAGTATGTTATTTGCCACTAGGGGGCAACAGTGACCTACTCAATCAAATCTGTATAGCACTGCTTCGTCCTGAGGTTTGAGACAGGGGAGTGAAATCGATCAGATGTCACTACCTGAATGTTTTTGTGTTCCTGAAGTTTTTTTTTTATTTTTAAAATGAAAGTCATTTTAAACCTTAAATCTGTCATTTTTACTGTTATTTGCTGTAGACACATGCTCACTGCAATCAGCTGTTTTTTTTCCCCTCTCCTGTGTGGGAGTATGTGGGAGTGGAGAAAAGAGAGAGAGTAAACAATCGAGGAAAAATGTAGTGGTCCTGTACATGCTCACATCATATCTATTATAGCAGATTTAACAAATGCTGAGGTGTTTGTAAAGTCTCTCAGTATTCCCTCTTTCTTTCTTTCTTTCTCTCTCTCTTAAACTCAGTCTATTTCTTTCTCTGTCCTAATTTTACCTGCGCCTTTTTGTTCTATGGGAGGGAAAAAAATCCAAAAGAATTTCCATGTCACAAAGACTCTCAGTTTCTATGGCTACGGTCGCCAGGCAACGATCAGTCTGTATGCAGTGCATCATTACCTTTTGATTTAGGGACATCAAGCTCCCTGTCTCTTCTGTCCTGTTTCTACTGCCTCCTCTGAACCCCAACTCTTTCATTAACTACAGGTCATGTCTGTTTGGATCCTCTCACACAGACATTACAGTGAAGCTATGCCCCATGGCTACTGCATTCCAATAGTGCTAGCGACACCAATTACCTCCACACAAATTTCAAACTCTCTCAAATCAAGAAGCTTTGAGCACGTATTACCAGTTGATGGAACACTTACCGATCTTTGCTGAGTACCTGAGCCAGTTAAAATTCAGACCTAGGCTCTAGTTGATTATTCAGTAAATGAACATTGTTGGTTTGCCTTGTACACTCAATGCAAGAGCTGTCAAAGAAGTAACCTTGAGAGGAACCTCAGTGGAAAAAGAAATGTAGTGGAAGACAAGACATACATAGACTCCAATACACAGAAAACCTATGAGAGGACCATATAGACATTTATGGGATTCATTTCTAATCTATATTTTAGAATTATAGCCAAACAATACAAAGCAAGATCAGGGAAACAAATGCACCCTGTGGTGGAAACAACGATGTTAACATAATGGCGGGACCCATATACACGCTACTAAATACTTTGAGAATGGGATAAACATGTGGGTGAAGTCCAAAACCTTCAACATCCTCCCTAGTCATAAGGTCTAAACATCACTGAACTTCTAAGGGCAGTTCTCGAATGCAGAGAAAGTTTTCACCTATTTAATCTCTCTTGCACTAGAAGCTTGCTCTCTTGGAGATGGCTTGCAGAGGGCTAATTTCACTAGGGACAGTTCAAAAGGCTGTAGAGTCGTGTTCCAGAAAGCGCTGATGGTGTTCTGAGGGCACAGGTAGCCTAACTTCTTATTAGCTAAAAAAAAAAAAAAAAAAAAGTATATGTCTTTTTTGGTTTCCATTTTTTTTTAGTTCATTTAAGTAACTGAATATCTATAAATGAATTATTCATCAAAATAATACAGAAACTACAGATTTAACTTAAACAGTGAGGAAAGAGATAAGAGAGGAGACAGCAAAATTTCACCAACAGATTTTCATTTTAATACGTTTTCAACTGTAGAAGATGAGTGTTTAGTGACGGTGGCATTACTGTACAGAACAGATAATGGGATATATACAGTAGTCACTCTAGAGAAAGCACTGGGCATGTAGGAGCTCATTACAGGCCTAAGATGCAAATAACAACATTTCTACATGTATGATGCTATTTCTGTTTTTGCTATTATTCATCATTCTACTCTAAATTACTTGTCTCATATGGAGACTCCTACATGCTACCTCCACATTGTTTACTCCTCTTCACTTCTCCTTCCTCTGTTTTCTCTCTCTGTCTGCCATCTGGGTCACAGAGCTCCCAGGTCATGGCATGACCGGGATTTCTGCCTGAAAAACTTGCCCCCTTCCCGGTCTCTCTCACGGGGGTAGCGGGGCACCAGACTGGAGAGAAAGCGTTTGGCCCGGGTGGTGAGGCTCTCCCGTCGGGCCCCTCCAGCCCCGTTACCCCCACAGGCTCCCAGGGTTCCTGGGCTCTCCCCCCGCGCTAACCTTACAGCAGCCTCAAGAAGCTCGTCAGTGCGATGATCCAAAGAGGCAGACAGCTCTAAGTACAGGCAGTCATAGAGAGCTGCACTGGATCGAGCCTCTGAAAGAGAGAGAGCGAGAGAAAGAAAGAGAAAGAGAGAAAGAGAAAAAGAAAGAGAAAGAAAAAAAAGAGAGCGTAAATGAATAAGTAGAGTTTATCTCAGGTTATCTCATCTCAGGTTAACTCTTGTTGCGTTATGGGGTATGCGATGAAGTGAGGTGATGCAGACTGGTCACATTAATAGTCTCTTCCATTCGTGTTTTTCTCTCTCAACTCAGGGTGACTCAGCCACCCTCCTGCCTCTCTGCCCTCTAAACACTCCAAACCAAGAGCAAGGTAATTCATCCATTATGTTCCTGACTGTCTGCATAAACAACATCATTCTACAATTACCATATGGACTCACAAATCACATTCAGACAAACAGATGGAGGAAGACAGAGAAAGAAAGATAGAGCATTTGTGCCAGGATGGCATGTTTAAAAATGCTCGGCCAGGAAAAAAAAATCTACCCGAAAAAGGGAAGAGATAAAATGGAAAGACAGCAATTATAGAATCCCAAGGGGGAAGATACAGTACGTCGATTGTAATTACCCTAATTGGTTGCAATTAAAATACATTTCATTAATTAAAGGTTAATCTGTCTACAAAGATATAAAAAAAAAGAAGAAGAAGAAGAACAAAACATTCGAGGTTTAATTTTCTCTCCTCCTAAAAGCCCGTGCAAGTGTCTTGTAAATGAAGCTGGAACAGTGAACACTCCAGTTTCCATCTAACGCCTCCAAATGCAATTAACCCCAAACACTATTCCTCCTGCCTCAGGCTCCAATCACAGTACCATGAGATTACACAACAGTCATGAACTGCATGGTGGGGGTGGGGTAGGGTGGGGAGGAAAGGTTGAAGATGGTTTGATTTTAGTTTTGGTTGTGTGTGAGTGTGGGTTTGCAGAGTGCTACAAAGGATGTGTGTATCTTTTGCACAAATTGTGTTTGTGTGCGTGTGTGTGTGTGTGTGTGTGTGTGCGTGAATGCTTGCGTGCGCGCGTGCATGTGTGTGGCACTGTACGGTTAGCTGTTAAAAAGTACCATCCCCCTCTTCTTCCTACACCACGCGCTGCTGCCATTCTTTGCTACTCTACATCTATGGTTTCATAAATCTCCCCACATCATATTCCTTCAGCCGAGACTCAATATAGGATAGCGACCAGAGCCTGTCACCACAGCGACTGGAGGGAGTGGGTGAGATTTATGAGCAGAGCAAAGAAAATTTCATATTGAGAGGAGTCTCACAACCTAGTGAGTCATTAAGTAAAAAAAAAATTTCCCTGTATACGAAGGACCGCTAGATTGGGTTTCATAAATCTGTCACTCAGATTCAAATCAGAAAACAAGTCCAAAGAGTGAATAGAGTGACTCTAGTGAAATTTGATCATGTTGATTAAATATATAGGTAAAGCATTACAAAAGTAAAACGTGAGCAGACATACCTTCTGTGCTGACCTCTCGCGAACGGACCAGGTCACTCTTGTTGCCCACAAGGATGATGGGAGTTTGAGGTTGAGTCTCTCTAAGAAGGAGGCGGAGCTGAGCCGTGCGGTGGAAACTACGTCTATCCGTCACAGAGAACACGAGCACACACACCTCACATTGCAGAATGGATAGATCCTGAGACAATAAAAAACATAAAGAAAGAGACGGAAATGAGTCAGAAAGTGAATGGATTTTGAGATGATGATTTAACAGACCATTAATCGTAATTTATTTTATTCCTGTGGCTATCGTTCTATTATGAATGAATTAAGAATGGTGAGTTACTATATTTCCCTGTGTTTCCCCAGCCTCCAGCCTCATGAGAATGTGTCCCTCCAGCCTCATGAGAATGTCAGATCTGCTAGAGGGTGGTATTCTCTTGCATGCAGCGAAAACCCATTCAGTTAAGTCAATAGTTAGTTAGAAAGGCATGCTGAGTATTGAGTAAGACTGTGTTCCGCTCTCTCTGCTGCGAGCTGTTTTTAAAATATCCTATGGCGTTCCATTTAACCCACATCAGCTACAGGCAACAACCAAACAAAGTGAACATTATTGGTCTGTCCACAAAGGCTGGGCTCTACAACAGCATTGCTTCAGAGTTAAATGAGGCTCTATAGGCACAAAGGATTGTGGGAATGACTGTAGATCAGACATCTGAAAAAAAAAAAAAAAAAAACACACATTCATCCAACTTCTTCTTTGTTGAGATGATATGAATGATACAGCAAGGTAAATGTTACAGTGCTTCCACAATGATTTATACACACTCAGAAAATGACCCATTTCATTGTTATGTCTCTGCATTGCATTATACAACGTGAATACTAACATGATTTCAATTGAAAGAGGCCATGTGAACAAGGTGGTGCACACCTTGCTTTCCATCTCCTTAAAAATTGTCTTTAAATAACAAAAAAATGCATGACTCCTTTTCTATTTTTTAGCCTTAACACCTGCTGTATTTAAATATAATTAAAGTGTCTTGTATTTCCATTACTGTCAGTATAACCGGAATCACAGAGGCATGACTGGCATATTAGTGGTCACAGAGCATCGTCTTTAAAAGGGCTGTAATACAATGAATCACACAGGCAGATGAATGACAAGGTCCCTGATACACGTGGCCATGCCTCATCTCAAGCTGTGCAACAATGTATGGGGAACCAATAAATGATTCAAAACAGCATGATGTCCATTTCTTTCATAATATTCATCATCTGTTACCCTGAGCAGGCCAAGCGAGCAACAGAGATCATATTTAACCTAACGCTCAACTGTGAGACGTAATGTTTTGTCCCTGATTGGTAAATGGTCTCAATGGTAAATGGTAGACTGGGAAACTTGTGAAAGGTCGTTAGCTAAACAAGCATCCCCTCCGAACACTCCATGAAAATAACATCCAGGCAGCACTTGGGTGGCTCAGTGATAAATGACTGTGTGCAGTGCCCCTTTGGCTGGGGTCACCAACATGGCTTGGAATTGCAAACAGAACTGGCAGTGTTCTGGGAGGATCAACCATCTAGAGCACACTCTCCATCATGACACTTCAGAGGCTCCTGGCAACGTGGCACCTGCACATTTAAAGGAGAATCTAGGTGAAGTAGTGTCAACCTCCTTAAAGTCTTTATTTCTATGGGGATGCTTGTAAGTGCAGAATGATCCAGGGGTTGTGCCATGAAAGGGACTTACTGGGGAACTGACTGAGAACTTGTGCTGGGAATTTGTGATCCCACATTCAGAGAAATTGGGGTTAAAATCCAAAAGAAAGTTAGACTGTGGTTTACCAGAGGGACACTATAAATTCCGCCAAGCAGTGAGAAGCAATTTCCAGGGTGAGATGTTCCAATTACTGAGGTCACAGGCTTAGGCTTCTCTGCTGTTCTTTCACAAAAGCATAAGCTGTTTTTCTCTGCACAGTGTATTTTACTTGAAATACAAAGATGATCTCATCGGGAGGCAAGCTGGGCATTTAAACTCTACAGCGTCTCACACCTTTGATATGAAATGTGAAAAACGGGCACAGACAAAATCTTAAACATAGAAATATCACATCCAAGTGACACTAGGCTTCTAAATGCAAAATATTTGCAGAGGACAGAGGACCAGGGAGAGAGCCACATTGAGAAAATGAGAGACAGAGATTAGGAATGCAACGATTTATCAGCCGTACATTGGTATAAGCTGATATTCGCCTTGTTGACTGCCATTGGCCTATCGGGAAATACAATGACATTCACCGATGGCAGTGGCCGATGTTTATCTGTTGTGTCGCATCAATTTTGCGCTGGCTAAATGTTGTGCTGGTTATTTGCTGTCTGACTCAGACAACAGTAGCCTACCCAGCTGCAGATTCAGAGAAGATCCAATAGGCAGTAGGCTACTATAATACCACCCGTCATAGCCACTGGCTGAACACGTCTCTGGCATGACAGAAGAGGGCTATGGGGGCCATGTGCATGTGTGGTTCGATTTCAAATAAAAGTGAAAGAAAATGTCGGCCGCGTAGGAGTATTTCACCGTCTCAGGGAAAGATCAACAATATGTAGTTTGTAAAACATGTTCCAGTTACAATTCAAGAGGAGGCACTACAAGCAAGAATTTTAACACAACAAATCTCATCAGCCCTTTGAAAAGCAGACATTAAGAAGTGTACAATGATTACCTGAAAGCCAATAAAAAACCGAGAACTGAAATAGACACCGAGACGGCACAAACCACCACCAGCAAGACTCAGTCAATAACAGCATTTGAGAAAGGGAAAAAATTCCCCACAGACGACGCCAAAGCTAAATATCGGTATCAGCATTGGGCATCGGCCAGATTGTTATTCTAAACATCAGTGTCAGTATCAGTATCGGCCCAGAATTTCACAGTTGGTGCATCCCTAACAGAGATATAGAATAAGTTCTTGCCAAAACCTGATAGCTTTGATCTACCATCTCATGACTGATTGATTGACAACAAGAAGGACCTGAAAGTAAGGAAGAGATAAAAAAAAAAAGATTCTAACTCACCTGCCTCCAGTTGTCATAGATAACAATTGTGCTCTCTTCATCATCCACAGTAACTGTTCGAACGTAGCCCTCTCCTGTGGGACAGACATAAAAACACCTGAGGTCTCCATGGGGACACAGAAGCCCTGGAGGCCAGTTTATGTAATAGTAAAGAGTCCCCACTAGAGTGTAAACAACAGCTGCCCCACAACTGATCCCCCATAGATTGACAGCTCTCGCAGCAGTTGCAGACATCTTGGCTGTCAAAGTTCACGTTAAATGGGAATCAAAGACACTTCGGCACTACTGAAGAGAACTTTCTGTCCTCAGCCGAGTAAAAAAAGGAAAACTGCAGCGTTTAAGATATTGCTGACCTCAATGTTGAACTTACATTGTTATTCTGTTTTAAATTACCATATGCTTTATAATGTGCTTTAAAAAAAAAAAACCCTATTTAATTATTGTACCTTCAGAATCCACAGATGCAGTCCTATCCATATCTCCTGCAAGGGCAATAGCCAGTGATGATTTGCCCACTCCATTCTGTCCAAGAAGCGCAATCCGCAAAGGGCCATCCTGTCTCCCATCTACTCCTGAAGTAATAAACTCATTCTCAGCTGAGATAAAACTGATTGGGGGAGGGGATGTTCTGCCTAATCCAGGTGCACAATCACAATCATCATTGACTGCTTCTTCCCTTCTGAGCTGATGCTTGATTGGCACAGGGGTACTTCCTCTTCGAAGAGGTGGGGCACTTGATAGAGTCATACTACCACTGTAAAATGACACAGATCAGTTAAATACTACTTATTACAGACAATGATCATTTGAAAGATGATTCAGTGCTACACTGAAAGAAAAGATCAGGAGAAGCCCTCAAAAGTGAGCATACATGGTGTGTGTAATCATGACAAGAGACATAAATCAAAATACTCAAAATATAACATAATGTGCATAAGCAAATGACATGTGAGTTTCAACACATGCTACAAACAGGAAAATAATTAAGAATTAAGGAAATTAAATTTTAAGACAATAATGATGTAAAAAAAAAAGGCAGAAAATGGAAGAAATTATCATCTTACAATAAAGCAGACAGGAATGTCCGCAACAGCAAACATGACAACAACATAATGTTCGATGTAACTAAGAACATAATCATTAGCAAGAGAGAGAGAGAGAGAGTTTTATAACTATTTTAAAAATGAGCTGAAGTGTATAGAAGATTAAGAAAAATAGAGATGGAGCCAGGCATTTTCAGATACAGTTCACTTAAAAATCTGAAAGTATTATTCATGATAATGTCAGTAGTCCACTCTTCATTATATGCCTATCACTTCGTCTACATTTGTCAATACGTTACAGCATCACCTGCTTCCACAGTTTCAGTTAACTACCACAAATATGACACATCCATTGCGTTAATAACTACAGGCTACCTTTGTGCCTCCCCACGGTATTCTCCATACCTCGCAACCTTTTTCACCTAGGCTACGCTTTTACACAACCGTTGATCAGCAAGCAAAACATCAGCACTGAAGTATTATTAAAATTACCTACGTGCTTCTTTCAGCATATTCCTGTCCAACTCCCTACCTTCTACGTTTTCCCCACAATGCTGTCTCTTCTTGCACATCTGTCAACATGTGTATTTCAAATGGATCAGGTGATTGTTAAGTATTCCCGAGAGCATCCTGCCCTCCCTGTGCACTCGCACACTCCCACTCAAAGGCGCGAAGATCTCCTCACTTACCTGGCGCACGACTCGCAGCACCAACTGAGTGAAAACGTTCAAGTCTCCCTCCCTCCTCTCTCTCTCTCTCTCTCTCTCTCACTCACTCACTCACTCACACATGCACCTTTTTTTTTATCTCCTCATGTGTCGTGCGGCGTGGAGCGCCAGCCCGCACCTCTCCTATCTGCATTAATGACTCATAGCGATGCGGAAATGAACTGAAAGACAGGAAAGTTTACGCTGTGCCGTGCGATCATAAGCCGTTGCGAAAGTGTGGGACTCAGTTAGATAAAGATATTAATGGGCCTGACATTCAGAGGTGAGCTCTTCAGTAATTCATGTGACAAGTAAATGTAGGTATGCATGCACTGAACGTTAATTGGAGCTCCGGTACAGTTTTCACTGTGCCAAACAGCTGTGCGTGTAATTGTCTGTCAATAGGTGGCAGTAGGCAACAGCTTACCCCCCAGGTTTTTCAACTATAGTTAATGCCATGTCTTGTTGACTGGTTTTGTGTTGTGTTTGTAGGGTCTGAGAATGCATGACGTGTGTGCCTCTTTCCCTTTCTTTCTCTCTCTCTCTCTCTCTCTCTCTCTCTCTCTCTCTCTCTCTCTCTCTGGCTGTGTGTGTGTGTGTAAGTTTATTTTAGCCTGTTTCGTGAACTACCTCATAAGTTTTCATTCTGCCCACTGGGCAATGGGTGACCCGAAAACTGAAAACTATAAGTAAACAGTTTTATCATTGTTTCCTCAATTATAACCGCCCCCCTATTAGTCTCTATGTGTATTTGGAAACATATCCTAGTTGCAATGATTGTTCCATAACTAGGGATGATCTATGATGACATCACCATCACGGTTGCATGCTAATTAAACGTGATTTGATGTGACATTTATATGTCAACAAACTTGTACATTTGAGAGAGAGAGAGAGAGAGAGAGAGAGAGAGAGAGATATTACAAGTGTCATTTATGTATGTCAGATGTTATCTGTTTCCCCAGAGATTGCATGTGTGTGTGTGTGTGTGTGTTTGTGTGTGTGTGTGTGTGTGTGTGCGCGTGCATGCGTGCACGTGTGTGTTAGCAGTCAGTGTGCACTGTCATCCTGTGTGTGTGTGTGTGTGTCTGTGTGTGTGTGTGTGTGTGTGTGAAGAGTCACCATGGCATAGAAGTGAGGCGAGTGTGCATGTACCTCTGTGCATGTCCAGCCCACAAAGGCCTCCCTCTCATGTACAATGAGCCCCGGCAGTGAGCTGCCCCATGCCTATTATACCTCTAATCCTACCTCCATTGTATTAACCAGAGAGAGAGAGCGCGAGAGACAGAGAGAGGGAGGGGCAAGGGTGAGGTCATCCCAAACAGTACTTATCCAGGGTCACTGCCTCTCTATAGAGAAGAGAGAGACACAGAGAATGAGCGAGAGAAAGACAGCAACAGAGAGAGAAACAGAGAGAGGTGGAGGATGGGGAGAGGAAGAGGATAAATGAGTTGATTAGACAGAGAAAAACTGTGTCGAAAAGGTTAAAAGAGAAAGGAGGAAGTTACTTATAACAAGACTAGAGTCAGGAGAAAAAATATAGATGACATGGCAACAGACAAGGAGTTATAAATGTTCAATAAAGAAAAATCAAGTATCTTAATCGGAAGATTCAGCATAACAGAAATGAAAACTACGTATGTTAAAAATATTTTTATTTCATAGGAAACCACTACAACGGGTGCACAAACCATAATGATGGCAATAATGATTGTAATTATGGTCAAACAATCATAATTATGATTATATTTATCCTGCTATAAAATAATAGAATACACACTAAGCATGTGAGTAAAGTGATAACCCAGCAAATGGAAATTATTATTACACAAACAAACAAAGAATAATACTGTGAATAAATAAGGGCAATAAATTAAACAGATAAATTTGTTCACTGACCTACGCTCAGCCAAAAAAAAAAAAATGAAAAAGAAAAGAAAAGAAAAGAAAAGAAAAGAAAAGAAAAGAAAAGAAAAGAAAAGAAAAAAAGGAATAAGAGAGAAACCTTCTGTTGTAATGTAACGCCATTCTGTTGACATTTTACTAAATAAGTCAGTGTAGAGAATCATGCAGAACGTAGTGAAGAGAGGTCTTGCTACATGTCCCTGCATTTCACCTAGTCATTTTCTTTATTATTATTATTATTTTAAAAAGAGGAACCCACAGTGACCAGCTCTGTGAATCGGAGGTGAATTTGGTTGTTAGTCTCTTCCACAGTCTCACTCTTAACAAACTTTGAAATGCATTATTGGATTCACTAAGAAGACACAAGCACTCAAAACCACATAAAGCACTCTGTCATGTTCATCACTGACTCAGTTTGTCATGGCAAGCCATGATTCTGCATTTGTAATGGAGCCACCAGCAAGAATTCTCACGTCTGACAGTAAAAAGCATTTTTAGAAAAAATTTTCTCCTGTCATTCAAGTCATTTTTTTTGTATCTATCACCAGCAGCACAGCAAAAGCCCTTTAAATCTAAAGTCATAAACTGTAAATAAAAATTATTATATAATTCTCCCTTCTCAACAATTTTTGGATGAGCACGGAATTATGTTTTGCCATCATTTTCGGACCGCTTTGGTTCTCTTATGCTTCCCCTGGAAAGTCATTTACATACTGGAACATGCAAAGAACACACTCGATTTTTTAAATTACATTCTTATTTAAGGTTGTCACTCCAGTAACGTGGAGAACAAATGCTCTTAAAATGAGCATGAGCTAAATTACACACAGGTGTTATTGCTGTGAAAAAGAAGAAGAAGAAGAAAACAAAAACTGTGACTCTTGCTTGTGCTAGCTTACCTAACATAGTGTTTAAAAAAAGTCTGTAGCACATTGCTCCATCATAACTAAAGTCTGTGGTGCATTAATACAGAGGGCTGAATACCAAAAGACAATGCTCTGATTGCCTTGCCATGTATTCTGTGTACTTGGAACGAATCACATAGATGATTGGTAGCCCCATGGCTTGAATATTGGAAAGTTGAAAGACCACACATATAAAATGCTGATTCTGATGGGAAAAAAAAAAGAAAAGAAAAAGCAGACATAGAGTCTAATTTCAACTCTCTGTCATAGCTTCCCCACTGGCATTAACTTATGTTTCAAAACATTTCTGTCGCAGGCTGACTATTTCAAAAGACCTCAATGACATTTTCTTATAATTCAAAAAACCTGACATTTTGTTACAATTTCATCAGTCAAAATTTCCCATTTCAATTTCACATGACCATTTCCTTTCAGCTGTGTAACAGTTGCTGTAATTTGTGGTTGACATACTCTGAGTTGTAGCAATCAGTGTTTGGGCCAACATCTTAAATAGCAGCTGACTGTTATCCTTCAGTTAACAGCAGGAGAGACCTCATCTCCTCTAATTATCTCATCAGTAGGCATGGTCAAGAATGTTGAATCAAAAAATCAATTCTGTCAGCCACAGTGAATTTCATGTGGTTGTAAAACCTAAAATGAGACCTAGTTGTAGAGACCACTGCCTTAGCAAAAAAGAAAAAGAAAAAGAAACACAAACAGTGCAGGGTTTTAGTCAAACTCTCCAAGTTGAACAGTGAAAATCAAGAAGCTTGATCAAGTTGTAGAACTCCATTTAACCCTTACCCCCCCCCCCCCCCCCCAATCCAGTATCCACAGAACTGAAAATTCAAGAGTATTTTATTGTTCAGTGATCATTGACCCGTTTCTCTCCTCTTGGTTCTGTTTTTTTCTTATGTCTTCTGTGGTTGGAGAGCATTAGAGAAAGTAGTCCGGAGGAGGGGAAGGCGGGTTGGTGCTGTGAGTGGGCGGGGCCTCATTTGTGCCAATGAGCTTCTCATAGCGAGCTTTGTATGCATCTCTCTCCCTCAGCACTCGAGACAGCTCACACTGGAGTTGCTCCAGCTAAAGAAAGAGTGAGAGAGAAAGAGAGAGAGAGAGAAAGAGAGAGAGAGAGAGAAGGGGGCTACATCATTTTAAAGTGCAAAGACAGCGAGGCTCATAGTGACACCGTGGCTATATTTTGAAAATTGTTTCTGAAATCTGATCAGTGTGATAAACGGCAGTCATCCGCCAAATCAGGTGTCACACTTTAGCCTCAACTGTACATAACAGCAACAGGCTTCAAGTTTCCCTCTGTTCTTTTCCAGAGAAACCAAATGAACTCAGAAATGAATTTTGTAAATGTTCAGCACACTGTATAAAATATATCTCATCTGTTAATCAGATTGCCTTTGTGGTAACTGCTGTGCGGTGGCTTTGGGTGCTTTTGTTATCTGTGTAAAGAGGAAGACAGTCAGCTCTACCTGCTGTGTGAGGACGTGTTTCTCGGACTCAAGCGCATGCCTGTGCTGCAGGCGTTTGTAGCGGCAGGACTGTGCGTAACCACGGTTCTTTAGCGTCCGGCGTTTCTGCTTTAGACGTACCACCTCGTCCTTACTCACACCTCGCAGGTGTCTGTTCAGTTCCCGCACAGACAGGCTGACCAACTGCTCGTCAGAGAAACGTTCATCAACCCCACCCTACGAGAGAGTGAAGACAGGGACACAGTCAATGGACCTACAAACACCTAAAACAGGCCTGATGTAGTGCAAGACTGAAAACAACTACTTGTGAATTGAGTGCACATACTGGCAAAATTCTTTTGAGCCTGCGTGAATGTCATGTAGTATGACGTCAGTGTTCTGACAGGATTGACAACCTTCTCATTACTTGAATGTATGATGATGCTAGGAAATACATATAAGTACAGTGGTCTTGTTTACTCCTGAGGTTCTGCGTGTTTGTTGGTTTGCGAGATTATTCGTGCCTTGGCGCATGTGTATGCACGTGTACACTGTCCCCCCTCACACAGCATGCATGTGAAAGGTGTACAAGCATCGAAGCGAGTATCACGGTGCACATTTTGCTCGCACATGTCTATAATCTATGGCGTAATCTGACTGAGTGTGAGTGACAGTGATCGGGATTACACAACAATAATAGCAGATATTATAATAATCTCATAGCCTGCTCCATATACAGATACAGCTCTAGCAAGGCCAGGACAACCAGGTGTGCTTCTAAAATAACATTACATTACATTACTCTGTATTACCCAGAAAAAATCCATAACACTTATCGCTTGGATTGATAAAATAGAATCAATGTATGTATGTGGTGAAATCAGTTCCTGGGACGCCATCCAAAGCTAAATCCCACCAGTTGAAGGAGGAAGGAAAGAAACCGTTCCTCACTAAGAATGTTGAGAGGGGAAGGAAACCATCACCATCTACACTCTGAATTGTTTTTATTTTTAGATCATTGCCAAAGTCTGTCAGTTTGTTTGCTTGAACCAACATTTTTCATGGCATTTAGGCATTTTACTCCGCCTCAAGCTCGATCTCATTAAGTGTAATCAGTAATGCTAATTACCGCTACTGACAGACACTGTACATCTGCCTCTAGTCATACATAATGTACAGTCATCCATCAACTAAAATGTGCTGAGTTGTTTTAGAATGTTCAGTTCATTAGCACCAGCTGTCATGACGTTGTTTGAATATTCATACATGCATATCTTTATTTTATGTTTGCTTCCTTGTGTACATTGGTTTTATATATGAACTCGCTTCAAGGGACAGTAATGTAAGACATAAAAAGAACAACGGCGTGAATCATTAATCCACAAGACGATTTCTCTAATTCTCTGCCTGTCTCCCTCTTTTGTCCAAACTGTCTCTTCCAAGCTTGTGTTCTTTTGGTCATGCTGATTCATGGTTCTTCATGTCACTTACATGAGCTAAAATCACGCGTTTACAGTGTCAACCTTGCTAATGATATCAGAATCAAAATTCGGCATAATCAAAAGATGATTTCCTCTCTCCCTCTCTCCACTGTAAAGTCTCTCCGATACTGTTCCACTCACCTTTCTACTTCATTTCTGCCTCTATTTTTCCCCGCTGTATCAGTTCTCTACTGCATTCCTGTCTGTATTTTTTTTTTCTGTCATACCAACTTTCCACTTCATTTCTGCCTCTATTTTTCCCTGCTGTATCAGTTCTCTACTTCATTCCTGTCTGTATTTTTTTTTCTTTTCTGTCATACCAACTTTCCACTTCATTTATGCCTCTATTTTTCCCTGCTGTATCAGTTCTCTACTGCATTCCAGTCTGTATTTTTTTTTCTTTTCTGTCATACCAACTTTCCACTTCATTTCTGCCTCTATTTTCCAGCCTCTGTCTCTATCTCCACTACCCACTGTGTTCATTTCTTCTGCTTCATTCCCTCATCCCCTCATTTCTCTCATCAAAATCTGAATCCTTACTCTCTTTAACCCACTATTTGTACCTGGCTGACTTGGAGATGATGATGAGGATGATGATGATGATGACCATGCATAGGATGGTGTGGGTGATGATGTTGTTGGTGGTGTTGAAGGCGGCCCTGGGGGCTGGGAGGCTGTGGATAGGGGGCAGTGGGTGGGTTGGCGTTGGGGAGAGATGGAGGAGCAGACGAGACAAAGAGGAGAGAGCGATGGCACATGTCTGAAGCTTTGCCACAGGAAACATCACCTCCACTGTCACTGCCTGAGTCACCAAGGTTACTGCTGCTGGAGCTCTGTGACAACATGGGAAACTGCAAGACAGGACAACAGAGAGAGAGAGAGAGAGAGAGAGAGAGAGGATGATACAAGAGAAACAAGAAATCACAGAAATGTGCTCAAGTTCATATATGCGCATATACACATATACGCATTTTATGGGTATTGAGTTTATTTCATGCCAGATTGACTGGGTCTAATCTAATCTTAACCTGTCCCTTATCTCATGTCTGATGTTATCCTTCACCTAAAGTCTCTCTGTTCTTAAGGGAGAACTCATCTACATTTTTCACTCCGTAAAGCACATGTAGCAACACGTGTGACACACACTTGTATGTTCTGGACTAATAAATGTAAATGAGCTATACTCTATACTCTATACTTAGATATAGTCATATAGATAGTACCTGTGAGCTGACAGCTGCTGCAGCCGAGTTTAGCAGTGCCTCTACTGCATCCTCACATCCAAGGAACCCACCAGGTACAGCTCTCTCTCTGTCACCTCTCTCTGGTCCTCCTCCCAATGCACCAAGGAGCGAAGCTGCACCTCCTGCCTCCCCCCCAAACTGCTGCTGCAGTGCTGCCAGCCAGATCAGGTCCTCTAATGAAGCAGGGTTTGGGCACTGGGTAGGCCCACCAGGAGCGGGGCTACCCTCTGGGTTCCCTTGATAGGTGGAGCTCAGTCCAGAAACGTAACCGTTAGAAATAGAGAGAGGGAAGGAGATGGAGGAGGAAGAGGAGGAGGCGGATGGAGGAGGATGAGCATCACTGAGTGTTGGAGATGGAGGAAGGGAGGTGTAAGGACTGGAGCTCAGGCTGGAGTCTTGTGGAGGACGGCCAGTGTAATGGGGACTAGATGGACCCTGATGGAGGTTAGGCTTTGGGTACGGACAGGATGGTGGAGGAGGAGTATCTGGTTTCACTTCAAACTTAAGCAGGTCAAAGTCATTCAGGTACTCCATGGCCAGAGGACACTGAGGGAGCGATGGAAGGGGGAGGGAGGGAGATGACATGACCGGTTTTCACGAGGAACTGACTTTTGGTTTGCTATGGGAAGAAACCTCCGTGTGTTGGAGATATTCCTGTGTGTGGATGCACGTTCTCCCTCTATCACTCGACAGTCCACCAACACAGCGACAGGTCGTGGTCTCCACTCAGAGACAGGAATAACAATAATGCCCCCTCCAGTGCTCTGAATGAACCGGACTAACAATATCACCCCTCTTCAGAGCCCTGGTTGGACAGGACCAACTGCAACGCCCCTCTCCAGAGACCTGATTGGTTCTGCTTTTCTTCTTTTAGAGACTACTTCCTGTGTTACCTCCTGGTCCTGAAAAAGAGTGAGAGAGGGGACACTGATAAGTGCTAGCCAACTCAGAATGAGAATCAGTTTGTGAATTCAGTTGAGAATTCAGTTTTCAACTTGAATTAAACTTGTTTTTACTGAGATTACGTTAGAAGCATTAAGATGATGCAGGAGAGAGGAAGTCTTCTTTTTAAGGGTTTTTTTTTAATGTTGTTGAAGTGTTATTGGAACATTTTGCCTGTAATTCACCAGCCAGGAACTGGAGTGATGATAACATCACAGAGGGGAGGGTCGGGAGGGCAAATGCAGTGAAAGCCACTCCTTTCAGTCAAACACATTACTCATGGGGAGGGGGGGGGGTAGCTGTGAACTCACTAACAGACCCATTTTGTACAGCAAAAAAAAAAGGTGTATGAGTTCATGGTTGTGAACGCTTATCCAACATATTCCTGGAGGTTTGAATCCATATTAAACATCTTTATTTCTGTGGCGCTTTGCATCCTGTGCCAGAATTCCATTCCATTTTTATGAATGACTTTTCATTGGCAGATAAATATCATGGCAGTAAATGTCAGTTTAAATTGACAGCTTTGTTTACAGGTAGATGGAGAGAGAGGTCTAGGATTTGTGCTCCATGAGTATAATGACTGTAGACATATTCCTTCTAATATTAACCTCCTTAAAAGCAGTATAGTTGCTACCTCCACATGTAACAATATTATGTGAAAGAATCTTTAACTGATATATTCCCAGTGACAACGGTTTGACCCGAACCTGAAGGCTTGTTAGCACAAAGTCCAAATCTGCCACTTGTACATTCTCCTCACACATACCATCCCTTGCATTTTCCGTAATGACTTTGTGAGACTGAGCAGGAAGCTGCCAACACTGGGTCTGCCCATGAAAATTCAAAGCCTGTTTTTAACAAACCTCAACACCTGAACTTCATCGGTCACTTGTATGGAATGTTTGATTGAGACGAAATATAATGCATTACCCCATGCAAATGTAAGAAGAAAATGGAAAATAATTTCCCCATTGGGATCAATCAATCCATCAGTCAATCAACCGATAATCAATCAATCAACCAACCAATCAATCAAACAATCAATCAATCAATCTATCAATCAGTCAGTCAGTCAGTCAATCAGTCAGTCAGTCAATCAGTCAATCAATTAGTCAGTCATAGTGGGCTTTCAATTGCATTGATAGTTTTTGATTGTGTTCACACCTCTTTGGAGTACATGACATGTGAGAGTAAACTACACTAGTCCACTATGTTCAAATCTGATTCAGATTAAAAGGAGGAATGATTTAAATCCAATCCCGGGTGCCGGCCATAATCTTAATCCAGACACCAATTACTCTAAGACACAGGAAACTCCTGATTAGCCCTGAATAACCTCAAACAGATAACTTCAAGCCACACAGTATGATTTCAAATTAATATATACATACTATATGGTTACATTCCCCAGATAGAAATCAACCTCATGTAATGAGAACATTTTTGAACATTTATGTGTTTAAAATAAAATTATTTTCTAGGTATTTTATCTTAGATCACATAGAGCACTGGGAGAAATTACTTCATAAAATCTAAGAAAAATGCCATCAGCCATATTATATAAGAATATTTGCCATAATTAAGAAGATCCTTATGGTCCTCATATTATATAAAATATTGTAAATGAAAATTAATATTCTGAAGTCACAACCATGGAGCAAAATAATTAAGGCACCAATCGAAGCGGAAAATATGAATTAGAATTTAACTAACATTACTTTCAAACTTAATCCCAATTCAAACTACAGAGTATTAAATATTATCACATTCTAGTTTTAATAAGATTAATTAAAGTTCCAAAAGTAATGAAAACCCTTGAATCCTCATCACGACCATCACCATAATCATTATTCCTGGTCTTGCTCAGTGAATTAATTTGCCTCCTGTTGTCTCAACTGGTTCATGTCAGCAAGCAAACTGTCACAGTCAAGAACAGAACACTCATCTACATCTAATATCAGAAAGACTAAATTAATCGAAAGCAAGAGAGGAGGAGCACAGAGAAGAGTACAAAATAACATATAGCTGTTTGTGTTTGTGATTAGAAAAGTCAGTCAGGCAGGAACAGAGAGGAAGACAGAAAGTCTCAGAGGAGAAATTTATAATGAAGGTGACTGTGACAAGTTCAGAGAACTGAGAGAGAGAGAGAGAGAGAGAGAGAGAGAAGTGGTGACAGACAGAGTGAAAGATAGACAGAGAAGAAAAAATTCAGAAAGTTTAAATTCTTCTTACCGGGGGTCATAAAGAGAAGGGCCCACTGGAAGTACAGCACACCATTCATTCCTCATCAGTGACCGACTGACGTTCAGGGCGCATGTGTGTCTGTGTGTGTGTGTATGTGGATGAGCAATTGTGTGTGCTACTTTGTAACGGAGAGTGTCACCACCCCCCCTCCCTCCCTCCCTCCCCACAAATACAAATCCCTCTCTCACCCTCTGTCTCCCTGTTGCGCTGCCCCTTTCTATCTAACGCCTATCCAGCTCTAAAGCCATGTACCCCCCCCACCCAAATCCTGCCCCCTATCTCTCTTCCTCAAGCGGCTCAATTCTGAATATACAGTTTTAATGTATATTCCGTATTAGTAGCCCAGTGAAATCCACAGGCGTTTGAGGGACACCGGACACCGGACACCGGATTATAAAAAGGGGACTTTAAAAAGGAGACTCGCTGGACAAAAAAAATGTATTCAAATTTATATTCATAAACATATGAAAGAGTTCTTCTCAGAAACGGGATTTCTAAACATGCGGGTTGGTAAATGAACTCTATAATGTCCATTCGTTTAAAACATGACGTACGTTGCTCGGACTGTTACAGACTTCCAAGAGTTAAGCTGTTTCGAAATGTTGCGTACACGTGCATCCATCCTGGACTGTGTACACCTAAACATTGCGTCATAATGTTTCTCCGCTCAGAGCCTCTGAGGATTGCTGACCCTCCAAGCATCCGGTTGTCATGCCGACTGGGCCCTGTGAGAGCTGGCTTATATCAGTGATGATGAAATATTCATAAGGTAAGTCATAGGTACACATATGGATCGGAGGGTGTGATTTTAGCCCTGTGAGGTGAGAGTCTTTTGAGGTTGAACATCTTTACCTCCACCTAGTGGTTCCACGCTGACTGAAAGCCCATTACCAGTATAATGTTAATGCTCCTCTATGACAATGATTTACCATAGAAAAGAGAAGAAAAATATAATTATAGCATGTCTAGCTGCAAAAAGCTCATATCTAACTGAAGAAGTGTGACATCTTGGTCTTGGTTTAAAAAATGTGTTTATTTTGTCCATGGTACATTATTTCTGTTAAGGGCATCAAAGCCTACTGGAAATTAAATCAGGAGCACGAGGCTGTTACTGTTCCACCACAATGAATATATTAACAAATATTTACTCAGTCCAAAGCACAGTTTTTTTTGTGTTGATCAAAAAGGCAATTTGTCAGAGCACAGTGATGAGGAGAAATTTGACTCAGGATAACTACGTGAGTAGATTTGTAGATGGATTCATCCAACTTTCCTTCATGACCAATTCTGCATATTTTTCTACTTTTCTACAAAACCAAATAAAGCATCAACAGGTTTGTGTACTGCTCAGCCAAATCAGACACCACTGTGTTTGGTTCATATGGAAACCATCTGGACTCAGGAACTCTGTCCTCTTAAATGGCAGAGGTGTACTGTTCTTCATATGTTGTGATGGAGCTTTGTTTATGTCTGTCTCCAATTCCCAATCCCTCTGCTCTCGTCAAATCCCCCTCCTTTTCACCAACAATGTAACTCAGAGTTTTTAGCCACCATGAAATGCAGAGAAATGCAGAGTGAGCGGTTTTAATGACCCTGTACAGATAAACATGTTAATCTGGGTCTCTTAATGATGTCTCGTAGAGGAATCAGTGTATTAATATTGTCTAAGTAAATCTGATTTAGGGGATGGAAATGGTAGATATAGTACCATGAGGAGAGTAATCTCTTACACACACACACACACACACACAAACACACGCATGCACATGTGCATACATACGCACACATGTTCACATGCACACGCTTACATGAAGACATTTATTCATGTTTGTGATTCTTAATTGAAACACTGAAACACTGTGAAAATTTAGAGTCGAGGGCTTTTTTTCTTTTTACATGTTATGTTTTGATTCTTTTTTTTTACTTGTTTCACCACCCCCCCCTCCCCCTTTGCTTCATCTTGTCCTTTTTTCCCCAACAGGTATTTTCACAACCACCTAAAAGAAAAACAAAACAAAACAAACTAGCAAACAAGCAAACAGACATTTTAAAGAAGACAATGCTAAAGTCAGAAAGATCTCCACTGTATATGGACTGTCATTCTGTGGTACCACACTACACTTAACAATTCCAGATGTTGTAAAGCAGTTATAGGCTGGACAGCATACGTAATCATGATCCTCTTTTTTCCTCTCAGTCTTTTTCTCTTTTCCTCCCTCTGTCTCTTCTCTATCATTCTATCATCTAGGTTCCGGAAGAAAAGCTTAAGGCTTATACCAACAGGGCCTCATGCCACGATAGGGATGGATAAAACAGTGGAACTAACCTTGTACTTCCTCATACATCAACGGCTCTAAACCTTGTACCTCATACATTATGACACACACATCCATATGACATCATCACTCACAGTGCCAACCTATTACCTCATATACCTCATTTCATATACTCAGTATTAGTTCATAGTAACTTTAAAATGTGACATCACACATTATTCCATACACAGCTCCTCCTACCTCATACCTATCCCTATCTTTTCATTATAACATCTCAAAAATATTACCGCAATGAGCAGGCTATCTAAATATAACTGAATTCTCAACTATTTAATGACAGAAAACATATATAAAACACTCAATGCATCAAATGGACTTCATAATAAATACTTTCAAATGTGCCTTACATCAAATATCTTCCTTATACGTATTTTTATGGCATTGCAGAGCAGTTATCATCTGTGTTTGAAATTGTCTCCTACAAAACAAACAAACAAACAAACAAACATACCCCTTCCAGGGTCTAAGACCACTAATCCTCTGTCTTTCATCTTTCAGCTGGTACCATAAAAGTGTACTGCATCAAACAGTACTTCAGTCAGCTTGAAAGAGGGCACTGTGGTTGGAGACATTTCTCTGTGAGGCCAGTGTGAAGCAATATTTCAGTCACTTGTTTTGCATAACTGCCTGCAATAGTCTCATCTGCAGTATGTCTCATGGGATGCTGAAATATTGTGATGCCTCAAACAGTGTCACTCATCCTTAAAACATTTGCAGACTGGATAGATGCTCCGGTAGCTACAGAAATGAGTTCTGTCCAGATCAGTGGAAGGCCAAATGTGAAGCCCTTGGGACAGTAATGTGCTGCTGGTTTAAGGATGCAACAAGTGCAGTCTCCTGCTATGCATACAAAATACACATATACACATACAATCTACCACAATATACAAATCCACATAGTATACTTAACACCATGTACTTTAGTATGATATATACACTCATTCACATGGCCATATATACAGCCCCATACATAGCTTATACTCTGTGTGTGTGTGTGTGTGTGTGTGTGTGTGTGTGTGTGTGTGTGTGTGTGTGTGTGTGTGTTTGTGCGTGTGCGTGTGTGTGCGCGCGAAACAAACCAAAAAGTCACACAAACAGGCAGAGCTCTTACCTCAGCACTGCTGAGGGAGAAAAAAGCCTTAAATCTTCACAGTGACCCCAGATTCTCCCGGACATGTCTATAATGACACTGTGAAAGCACCTTCTGAACATGGTCAACCTGGGTCTAATGGGGCCTTTACCTGGAAGCCGCCTGAAGGGATGGCACTGAAGAGAGAGGTTGGAAGAGGGCATGTGCTCAAGAAGAGATAAAAAACAGAAAAGTGGACGGAGAGTGAGAGAAGCGAAAAGCGTGTGACACGGTTTGCTTGTGAGGGTTGCCGTTAGATGCAGATTGCCGGGAAACGGCTGAGTTTAGAGTTGTTTTCTGCTGTTCCCGATCCCACTGATACATGTTTTTGTCCTGACTAACCCGTTCAGAGGCATCAGAATGGTTCTTCACATCTCCCTCTTTCCTTCTCTATCATTCTGCGTCTCTGCTCTGTGACTTTCTATCTCAGCTCCTTCAGTTATATTGCTTACCATGTTACCATTCATTCATTCATTCATTCTTTCAGTCAGTCATCTGCTCATTCATTCATTTATTCATTCATTCAGAGTATTGATAGTTTGGGTGATCAACAGTCTTCTACAAATTCATTGCATATGTTTTAATATACAATGTTCACTGTAATCCGTATAGTTATGGACGATGAAAATGTAGTGTTGGGTGTAACCTATGTGATTTGTCATTTAGGTCATGTTTTGTAATGTCTTTTGTAGGTCTTTTTGTTGCACCATTAAATACTGTGTTAATTGACTGGGTTAGTCTAAGTGGGTAATATATATTGGCGTTTTTCTATATTGAACCCTTGGAAAAAGGACAGGGCAAAATGTTGGGTGTGTGATGGCTGTAATGTAACACAAAACTAATAAGAGTACAGCGGATCATCACAGGAAATATTTTTTCTGTGTGCTTCCACTAAATTGTATTTGCTCTGATTAAAACATAGTCCCCTCTATTTACAAGATGAAATTGTTTTTTTTTTTGTTTCGTTTTGTTCTGTTTTTTTTTTTTATATCCCACAACACAGTCAGCACTTGTTTGTCTCCCCCCCACCTGCTCCCACCCGTCTCAGTCTAAGTGTCTAATCTAGGTATTATTGGGAAAAAGGATCTAATCTGTCACTTGAACTGTTAAGCCTTCATGCACCAATTTGTTGTCCCCCTATCCTTTAAGCCGTCCATGATTCACCCACTTTATGAGTATAACAAGATCAAGGCTCTGTGCATTTCAGTCCCAGTTGTCTGTGGATTATGAAAGATGCATATATTATTTATTGAAGCACTGACTGAGTCACTGTTTTGGGGGAAACTTTAGGCTGGCAAAGAAATGTAGGAAACTGCAACAATTTTGCAAAAAGTGTTTTTTTTTGTTTTTTGGGGTTTTTTTTTTCATAAAGTGTTTTTTTGTGTGTGTGTGTGTGTGTGTGTGTGTGTGTGTGTGTGTGTGAGAGAAAGAGACAGACAGAGAGAGAGAGAGAGATTGCTATATGTTACTGTTTACATCATTTTCTACCTGAGTATGGGTAGGTAGGGTATTTATGTTGTATGCATCTGTGTCGATTTGTAAATGGGTTATCTATGTTGTATGTATCTGTGTCCTGTTGTGAATAGGGTATCTATGTTTTATGCATCTGTGTTCAGTTGTGAATAGGGTATCTATGTTGGACATGCATCTTGTTATGAGAAGGATTAGCAGGCTAGTCATAGTATTAAATGGCTGATTCCCCTACTGTAATCTGGTGTCAGATTAACAGATCCTCGTGCTTTAATAAACTGTCTGTAATGTAGACAGAAGCCGGGCACTTCTAACACCCCTGTCCCTCCACCCACAACTTGAAAACAAGGTAAAGTTGGTGTTGGTATAGGTGGTTATGTTTAATGCACTGTAAGACTATGGTGAGAGTATGGCTAGTCATGGGTAATTATATGCAAATGGGCACTTCAGTTCTGTTATCAAAACAGATCGATTCTCTCAGGATTAAACAGACAGTAGAAACTTGCGTTACTTTACTGCAAGGTCATAATATTTTATATATTATTATATTATGTGTTATTTGTTGATGTATTCCTGGACTCGCTATGAACACATTGCAGCCATTCATTATGTGTCGTAATCAGCTCATTGTTTTCTTGAGTAATTTAAATTTTCATAAATAAATAAATAAATAAATACATAAACACGGTATGCTGTAAGATTTTATAACACCTTACTTGCTTTTCACTTACTCAGCTTTTCAGCTGATGTCATCTTATGCCGTTATCTTGCAGTCATTTACCATGCACTGTGAGAGGTTTTGTAGAGATACATTTGTTTACTTTGAATCATTTGAAAAAAGAAAAAAAAAGGAAATGATAAATAATTAATAATAAAAATAATAAAATAATAAATCAGTTGTTTACTGCTGAAATTTGCAGCAATAGAGGTGCACTAATAATTAATTTCTTATAAAAATTTATCGAGAGTCAGTACTCTGGGAGATAATGATGCCCTAAGAGCCTCTGGATCTGAAATTCATTTTGATTCTGATTTGAGCCTTTAACATCACAATCTTTTAATTTGATTTGGTTCAATTACATTACCTACATATATTCATTTTTTATCTGTGGGAACTGCAGTTGAAATTCTAGACTAACTGACACTTTTTCTTATAGGTCATCAACTGTACACTCCACTGCACAAAATTTTATAATGAGTTGGATGTTTTATCCTATAATTAAACTAATTGTGAAAGTCACAAACACACATGATAACTTTGATTTATCACAATAACCACTAAAGTAGTTTTTTTTTTCTCTTTGTTCCCTAAATGTTTCTTGGGAAAAGTCTCTGCTCTTCAAATGTACAATAGCAATAGCAGGCTGTTTTGTTTTGAGTGTGTAGCTGAGGATTACTGTCTGTTTACAGAATCTGTTTTTGTCCCCCCATGACCTTATGCCTCTGAAACAAACCACACAAACTCAGGTATTAGGGCAGTATAATCTGGTCTGACCATAACTCAGGTTGTGTAGAAGGTAGAGGAAAGAGAGGATTAAAGCAGTCGATACTCTGGCTTCACTCCCAGTCTCAAAGATGACACCAGATCTGTTAATTCTCCCCCTCTCCCCTCTCCCCTTCCCCTTACACCCCCCCCCCCCCCACCTATCCACCTCTTCCTTTTCCATACCTCTCACTCTCTTTCTCTCTCTCTCTCTCCCTCTCTCTCGCTGTCACTGCTGCCTCTGGCATTGTGCTTTTGTGCCATTTATTAATCATAAGATCCCATCAGATTATGTCACCCTCCTGTCTTCCCTCTCTGACACATTTCCCTGTCATAAAAAAAGACTTTTCAATATGAAAAGGTTGAAAAAGTTTACGGATGGAGAGAGAGACAGATGATGCAGACAGTGAGAGGCGGGGGGGGTAAGAAATCTTTGGGATAAATAAGGAAAATAGCAAAAATATATTTCTGCAGAAAGCGTGATTGAGATTCATGTTAGGCATTGCAGAACTTGCAGCTTAAAGACAAAGTCCATCTCATAACCTAGAAACCAAACTCACAGCCAGCCGTCACTCTGAGGAGTCTGTATACACACAGAGTCAGAAAGGTGCCGCTGTAATAGCCAGGAATTGTAATCATGGTATTTAAGTGCCTTGATAATAATTGTAATCATGCTGAGCTGCTGAGGGGGTGTTTGCAAGACTGAGCTGGAGGGAAAAAAAAGAAACTGTGTATGAGTCATTACCGCCAAAGAGAAATGTAACACGTGTAGAATGGGGGAGGGAGAGGAGGTGGGGCAGACAGCACTGTTCACCTTTTTAACAAACAGATAAGTGATTGACTGTTCTGTGGGCATGTCTGCCCCAATCCAACCTCACCCACTCTGTTGTATACAGAAACTTTTTTTTTTTAAATACAATATATGATCACTCAGTAATGGCACTGTTTTGACAGAAAGTAAGGAAAAACTTGTAACAGAAAAATATCTATCATCCAACCAACAGGGGTGTTTTGGCACTGTTTTTTAGTCACGTGGTTCAGTTAAAATTTGGAGTAGTCATTGCAGGAGAATACACATATCAGAAAGAACCATTATATCAAGTAATAAGCTATTATTTGGGGTTGTACCTTCCATGAGGCTGAATGAGTCATACCAGGTACACAAATAATGCTAAGCTACATTTTGAAATAATAGTATTTGGAGGAGTATGTTGAATTCAGCAATGCTAGGCCTAATCCTCAGTCCTTGACTAATACTATATAGAACACACACACATATGCATACACACAAAGAGTGGGAGAGAGAGAGAGGGAGAGAGAGAGAGAGAGAGAGAGAGAGAGAGAATGACAACGAGGAATGAAAAAGAAAAATTCTAAAGCTGCAGAGTTATGGCCAGTGGGCTTTTCTCAAAAGGCTATTCGTGCCAGGAGGTTGCCCATAAGACACTGCTGTCTGCCATTACTGTGTCTGTTACTATGGTTACAAGTCGAACAGATCACTCCTGACCTTTCTCAGATGTGGCTATAATTACACTAAGTTACAATATATCATATTATAGCACAGCCCTTTCCCTTGACTTTTTGGACATTCTGATAAGTTTGGCAAGTATCACTGATAACTAGCACAGACTGAGCCTACGGAATGATATTGTGCTTTGATGCAAATTGGGTTTAAATTCAGATCATTTTGACATTTACAAAACAACGCTACAGAATACAATGCAGCACAATATCATAGCAGTGCAGCACAACGCACTGTCACAGGAAAAGTCTACAGGGTAGTAATACTGCAACGTATTAACTCTAACATTCAGTCCTTACAAAGCAACTTAGCTCCGGTTCATTTAGAGTGAATACAAAGGTAAACAACATTTAAGTATTCTTCATTAACCAAACCAATTTTACATCCATTCAAAATTATACTGAGCACATGGAGATATTTATGATTACTCACTATTCACCCTAACCTTCCTACCTCACTGAATCCCATTGGACTTCCATCAGTGGACCTGTCTAAGAGTTGGCCAATCATCCATCGAGACATCGCCTAAGAACACACAGACACCGCAGCTTCATTAAAGAAATCACAACTCACTGATTCTAATTACAATGACACGCGGTGCTGTATGAATTAGTATTTAACATAAAAAGAATTCTAATTGAGAAATACATTTCAATTTTAGTTCCTAAATTACTTGAATTTCTTATGATGCAATCATAATTAATATAAAAATGTTATAGCTATATTATTGTGTATGTGATAAGGCTTTTTTTTTTTAACTTGTGTTAAAGAATACACACTTAAACGTATACATATAGTGCACATAGCATTTATCTATATATATATATATATATATATAATATTGCATTATTTATATTTGTATATACATTTATATATGTAAACATATCTATATATTTAAATCCTGAAATGACCTCTTGCCTTCTTATCAAAATGCCACATTCAACAAACTAATTATCTGTTCGCTTGTTGATTGGCATAGCATTTGAAGCCAATGTGCTCTAATTTGATGTTCCTTCATCCAAATGCTAGTGGTGTGTGTTGACATGCACCCATGACTGTATGTAACTCTTCTCTCTGTTTGTGATGCACTGTTCTTAACCTTGTTACATAAACATGTACAAAGGACATGCTCGCCATGAAAGTACAAGCACTCTTTCACTCCCAGCTTTTTTTCCATACTTCTCTGAATCTCTCAACCCACTCATGTTTATCCTGTTCTCTCTCTTCATTTTTACTTTCTCTTCTTTAGAATATGAAATCATGTTGCTAAGTAACAGCTGAAGAATAATTAGGGGGGATTCAGTTTTCTTCTTGGTTTTCAGCAGCATCTCCGGTGATGTGCATGCAAGACAAGCTGTAAAGAGGGAAACTGCATCTCACACACACACACACACACACACACACACATCTCATAATTGCACAGCTCGTTACACCCACATGCGCTGTCTCACAGATAGCGACAGACGTAATATCTTGGCAGACATGAAATCACACATTGTAATTTGGCTGGTGCCTATGTGTGGTTTTGGTAACAAGTGAGGTGAAAAGGAAACACACATGTTTTACACACGCGCCATCATCGGAGATATTTTGGTCGGTAAATGTTATAAGACTATTTAGCTTGAAGACTTGTATATGACTAAGTTATCTCTGCTCATTTAATGGCCACTTATTAATAATAATAATACTAATAATACTACTACTACTGCTACTACTACTACTACCATCACTAATAATAATAATAATAATAATAATAATAATAATAATAATAATAATAATAATAATAATAATAATAATAATGTAGTACATGATTATAAAACAAAATTATAAAACATAATTTGTAAATTTTGTTAAGCTGTAGTTCTTTTCAGCTAATCACAGAGGAGGAACCCAGGACACATAATTTAGGTCTACTAACACAGGCATAGCTAAATGACATCACCTGGTAACGGAAATTAACAGCACTTTGTAATCTCAGATTTGCTCTGATGTATTGGACAGGCCTATTGCACACTGACGTGGACAGTAAGAGTTGTGTTACTAAAATGAATCTCTTCTCAATGAATATACTTCCTCTCTTACACTAAAATCTATCCTCAAAGAGACCCACTAAATGTCTCCCTTTAGGCTCTATTCAGATCATAATCACTGGTGACCTGAGTTATTTTCAATACTTAATCACGTTAATTATGCCTCTTGATCAAGGAGGTCATTACATCCTGAAGTTTCTCAGCCTGAGTCATTCTGGTGCATTATGACGTTACACCACAGCCCCTTTGCTTATGACAACCTATAGAGCATTTTCCCAGTTGTGCTGATGAAGCCTGGAGGGTTGGGTGGGGAGGGGGTCACTCTCTTTTTTTTGTCAATCTTAGATGTCTCTGTTGGTTTATAGTGCCCCCTGCTGTTCAAGAGGAGAAAAAAACCTACTACTGTGAATTACTGATGTTAAATCTTAATAGCACTACTTAGCTGACGAGTATTTCTCATATTTTTGAAGTTTTTAAAAAGTTCTTTGTAGCTTATTCAGAAAAAGAAAGTTTTCTCTTCAGAACAAAACATGGGACACGTTGGAACAAAAGTGATAAGAAATTCTTATAAGTTCTTGTAAGAACTTTAAGTTGTTTTTGTAGCTGGTTTTAGTTGGAGGATCTGGGGTGAAAAGGGGTCAGTAATTTCACAATTATTGATGAAATTATTGATTCTGTAAATTTAAATGGCATTTAGCTTCTACAGTTTCATAGACATAGAAAGTAAATTCCTCTCAATAAATCATGGAATAAAAAACTTGTATTCTGTTATCTCAGTGCTTTAGTGCTTGCAAAACCTGAAACATTTGACCTCTCTTTAACCTTCAATGGCCCTACCTTAAAAACATTTCCATACAGATATAGCTAATGGAATCCATCAGCCCAGGGCAGAGCCAGGACTGCTAACTCAGAGCATGACGACTCATACAGACCAGATCACAGTGTATCACAGACTGTGTGTGCTGCACCTCACCATTATTGCCACTCAGGGAGGGACATCTGTATTTTTCAAAAATGTGTTTACAATATGAAATAGTGTCACACTTTAGGATGATGAATCAGTCTGCACAGATGCTGTTTGGTTGCTTCAACTTCTCACAGGTCTGTTATATAGGTGCACCATATGGATAAGGGTACTTAATGGAATAATAATAATAATAATAATAATAATAATAATACAATGTTTAGTTACACACACACACACACACACACACACACACATATATATATATATATATATATATATATATATATATATATATAGTACTGCAAAGTATAATAATACTGCATACTGCAAGTACTGGAAAGAAAACTGAAACCCCTCAGAAAGCACTTAAGCACTTAAATCATACTATTAACTAACAGTTTAGCTATTTTTTCATATTCCTCTGAGCAGTTTATGTATTTGTAATTGCTTAGCTTAAATGAAATGACACAGGCTCAACCCAGATACAGAAATATATGATGCTCTGGATGTATAAATGGTCATAACAGTGGCTGGACAATATGCAAACATAAAGCAAACTGTGCTTTATATCACCACAGTTAAAGAAAATCTCTACATTGTGTAATGAAACTACTCTAACACATTACCACCAAAATATTAATTCATGCAAAATACCTGAAAGAAGAAAGAAAGAAAAAAAGGATGAGACTGGAAGTTCCATGGCAGTTTAAAGTAATCTTTAATGCTCTCACACACTCTTCTCATTTTAGTTCTTTTTTTTCTATAAAATATAATACATTTAAGTCCATGAAAGATAAGCTAATTAGAAATTATTAAATTCATCTGATAAAGTCAACCATTAAAATTCAAATTTTGAACAAAGCAAACAATGTTGATGGCAGTAAAGAACATATTTGTAAAAGAAAATTCTGCAATACCAGTTATTTATAATGACAGACAAATATAAATTGTCAACATAGCCATTAAATGTCAAAAAATAAAAGAGTTTGTAATAATAATAATAATAATAATAATAATAATAATGTGAGTTATTTGCAGGGTTTGGCCCCATAGTAGTAAAGTGTTTCAACCGTGAAAAGGGCACAAGAGCGAACATTATTACATTAATATCTATTAAAACCATTAATACCTATCACAATGTTGCTGTCGAAAAGAACATATGAGCAAAGTGAACCTCAGGTTTGCTTGTCTGTGTCGTACACACACCTTAAAACCAATTAAAACATAATTATTTCAAGTACCCATTTTGATATCTTGTCTATTCAATCTACAGTTATTTACCTTTGCTCTCCCTTGCCTTTCCTGAATTTGTCTTTTCTTCTGTTCTTTTTTCTATCTTTCTGTTCACTCTTTCCTCGCCCACTCAACTCATGAATTCTTTTTCTGCAATTTCACAAAATGTTCCATAGTTGTCATGACAACTCTATGGTCAGTCCATGGCAGGTGAATTCGGCAGTTGTCACAATGGCTCACTGTTGCCAGGCACTGCACTGACGCTGTCTAGAAAGACAGGAGACAGAGGAGCAGGGTATAAGAGCTTTCCAGTGCCATAAAAAACCTTAACATTCATGGAAAGTAAGACTTCTCCAACTTTTTCCACCATCCTGTTCTCACCTTCAAATAACTCTGTAGGTGATGTTTTGATGCATTACACTAGCTGTGATAACTGAGTCTCCAAATGTCAATATCAGCATGCTAGTAGCTAGAAACAGTGGGAATATGTGAGGCCAAGATTTGCCCCATATGCTCTCAGTGTTTCTCAGTAAGGATGCTAATGGTTAGAATCCCGAGACTGGATTATCACAGCCCTATGAAATTAATGTTAAAGCTCTTACTGTTTTAACATCAGAATATGATGACGTAAAGACAAACAATACACGATGGTCACACACAATACAGTGTGCCTACACATGCATGGACACACGGACATACACACACGCAGGCACACGCACACACACACGCACACACACGCACCCATACACACACATACACACACACACACACACACACACACACACACACACTCACACACACACGCACCCGTGCACACATACACACACACACAGACACACACACAGACACACACACGGACACACACACAGCACACAGTACCAGGATAGTCCAGGGATTTATTTCTGTTCTGGGGAAGTCTAGGTTTTTTCACTGGGGGTTTGCGGGTATTTGGGGGCATCTCCAGGTTGTTAGGGCTGTCCCTGTCAGTGCCTGAGGGTAAATGGGTACAGGGCGCAAAGACACAGTTGGACAAAGCACAGAACACAGCATGTGTAGGTCCATTTACAGTTACGCTTGCATAACATTAATGCAAGTCCAGTGCTCACACATGTTAAAGAATGTTTCCATTATCACTATATGACTCTGAATGGATTCTGTGGGGTTCCGGATATGACATAAAAACATCATTGTTAAACTTAAAAAAAAATGGATAAATTATAATTTATCCATGTGGACCACAGCTTTTATTCTACCATGTATAACATTCAAAAAATGTGTGAAACATCTATGGCATTTACAAAATGTGAAATAAAAAGTTTTTCCCACATTAAATACATTTGTGAAACATTTTCAAAATGTAAAACATTGAAGATTTAATCATTTTGTGAAATGTATTCCAGGTTTAACAAAGGATGATGACACATTTTATAAAAGTGTGCACTTCAGCATTTAGCAGATGGGTCAGATTTACCATCCACATTTAACACAATGTTTGCTGAGTCTGCATAGTGTTTTGATCAATTCTGAATAAAAAGTTAATGCTGAACAAATTTCACATATTTTTATTATTCGAATGTGAAAGAGCTTCACATGTGTATTAAATATTGAAAATGTTTCAAACATTTGTATAATGTAAAAAATATTTCACAGATCTGTTGAAAATGTTTCACACATTTATTAAATGTCATTTTATTTTTGTTAAAATTTCACTTGTATCTTCAAATATTGCACATTAACAGAATGTCAAAAATAACTTCCCTTGCTTACTAAATGTGTAACTTTTCTCTTTACTTACCATTTGACTGTTATATTTAGAAAATTATAAGCATATATATATATATGTGAATACAATGCAGCTATTTGTGATATTTGGCACCCCAAAGGATTCAACAGTGTTTGTCATGGCAACCTGAAATTATTTCATTTGAAAATCAACACAGCATGACAAACACCACTGAGGGGAAAAAAAAACAAGAAGACCATAAAACACGCTAGTGATGGTTCAAAGATCTGAGAGATTTTCACTCTCCTCTGAGCCCAGTTTAATGAATCTCCTCATGCAGCTTGATTATGTACGTTGTGATGTCATTGTGAGCGTGGAGACAGACTAAGACTGGAGAATTTAATGCAGATATTAAGCATAATTCTCACTCATGCACTCTTACAATGAAAACAGAACGGGAACTCTCCAAGGTACTAAAACAAGCACGACTGAAGCCGTGAGAGCCATGGAATTCTAAGAATTCTCATTTTAATTGAATGCTGGCTTTGTTGCTGTCTTGTGTGTTTGCTCAGATTAGCAGATGAAAAGGAAGGCGACTCTGTTAATTTCTCCTGATAGGGCTAGCTACACGTATGGGGAAATGCAGACAGAAAAACACGAATATGTGCACAGATGTACAGACCAGAGTTACAGGAGAATTTCAGGCAGGAGTATGCAGAACAATACACACAGTCAGTGTTAACACACACATGGCTTTCTCTGTGCGTCTTACAGGACTTGTGTAGCTCTGCAGTGATGCACATTAACTGCCTAAAATGTTTCAGAGAGACTAGTGGCTAGACAACCGCTCGGTTGTTTAAGTGAGAATCATTTAGACATCAGACAGACAGACGGGTGCACTGACATAAAGAACGTACATGTACCTGTACCTGTACCTGTGTCACATGACAGAGCCTTCCTGTTCCTCTGTGGTTTCACTGGAGCCTGTCTTATACTCTCTTCCCCTAATCACCAAGAAACACACAAATCTTCAGCACAAAACACAACCACCAACAAACACACGAATCCTCATCAAAAATACCATCACCTACAAACACACAAATCCTCATCAAAAGTACAATCATCTACAAACATACAAATCCCCTCCCACAAATACATTTCCCACCAGTTCAGTCTACAACAGCCTGCAGGAAATCTGTATTTACAGGGAACTCTTACGTATTCTGATATATTTATCATATGCTTAACGTATGCAATGCATATGAAGGGTCAGGAAGCCTTAGTTAAATGTACCCTGGGTATGCGCTCTGTCAGTTAATCCTAATACGGGTTTGACAGAGGCAGAAGGCACAGCAGGAGGAAACTTCTTCTCTTGAGCTGATTCAGTAGGAGACATCACAGAGGTGGAGGTCTTTGGCTGGAGGTTATTAGCAAACACAGCAGAGACAAACAGTAGGTCAATATGAAAACACGTGTATGAATGGAAAAATAGAGATTGTAGCATAACAAATGCTTACCGACACACGATCAAGAAGCATATACATAGTCTTCCCAATCCCAGAGGAAAAAGAAATATATACACACATGTACACATGTGCGCGCACACACACACACACACACACGCACACACACACACACACACACACACACCTTTGCTGGAATGGGTGGGGGCTGTCCAGCTGTTTCTCTTGTTCTCTCCACTCCCCCATCTCTCTCTTTCTTGTCTAATCGTCCTCCATCCCTGTCTGCAAACACTTCATCCTCAGTACCTAGACAAACCAATGAAAAAAATATCTAAAATACATACAGTTTAAAAGCATTACATCTTTCAGGCACAACGTTCATTTTAAAGATGATCTCTGAGTAGCTCAACATGTCCAGTGTTTTCACACCTTACTGTGAAAAACAACATAAAGAATGTGTAGTAATATTAGCCTATTTGCTTTCGCTGAAATCTTAATATCAATGACTATACATTGCAGACAATGTGATGTAGATGATGTCTAACAGAACAAGTATCTGTGTTATTACATTAATAAATGCCTAGGAGTGAGAAGTAATTACATTTAAGGCAAAGGTTGTTAAGATCTAAATCTATATGTGCAAGGTTGCAATACCAGAGCTCTCCTGCAGGGGTCTCTGCCTGAGTTTGGCCAGACTGGGCTTGCTGCTCTGAGGAGGGGGGTCTGGTTTGAGTGGACAGGGTAAAGGACGTCCTTGGTAAACCCCTCCCGCTCCCCTCGACCTATCCTCCAGCGCACAACCGTCTGTCCACATCTCTACCAGCACCTGGCCATCCGTCTGAGCCTCCTCTGGGTCCCTGTGCCCATCCAGGTCAGAGTGGAGCTCAGCGTATATAGGATCAGACTGCTGTCGCCTGTCTGCCTGACTGGCCATGCATAGCTGTCTGTCAGCTTGTGTGTTTGGGGAGGGGGTCCTGTCCCCTGAAGGATAAGGCGGTAAAGGTCTCTCCATGGGTGTCCGTGGTCCCTGCACTTGTCGCTCCACGTTGTGTTTGTCTGCGTGTTTGCTGTCCATCCACTGTTTCTCTGACTGTTTGTCTATCTGTCTTAGGTCTGTCCATTGTCTCTCCAGTGGAAGGTCTGTATGTTTTACATCTGCCCACTTTCTCTCTGGTGGCCTGCTGGTGTTCCTGTATTCCGCCCACTGGCTGTCTAAATGTCGAGACTCCACCCACTGCTTGTTTGCCTGTCTCTGCTGTGCTTCAGCCTGCTTGTCTAATTGTCTCAGGGTGTGTCTGTCTAGTTCTCTCTCTGGCTGTCTTTCTAGTCTCCTTAATGTCTGTCTATCCAATTCTCTGTCAATTTGTCTTTGAGTCTGTCTGTCTACTTCTCTCAGAGATGGCTTATCTAGCTGCTTTAAAGTTTGTCTGTCAAGCTCCCTGTCTACCTGTCTAAAAGCATGTCTGTCTACCTCTCTGTCAGACTGCCTGTCTGCCTGCCTGAGAGTCTGTCTATCTAGCTCTCTGTCTATTTGCCTCAGAGTCTGTCTGTCCACCTCCCTGCTTGACTGCCATACTGTTTGTCTGTCTATGTCTCTATCTGTCTGTCTATCAGAGTGTCTGTCTGATCCTGAAGATCGTTCACTATCAAGTTCTGCATCTGATCTCTGTAAATACAGTATAGACAAAGGCAATATTATCAGCAAACTCCTTTATATCTCATTATATATCACAAAATAATGTTAATACAAATAATATATTTAACATATAATTAAATGTATTTTATGCAAGAAATCTATGTTATATTTAAATTATTTTATGCAGAAAAAGGCATTAAATATATAAGGCAATGTATATAGAAAAGTAAGAACATGCACAAAAATAGAATTAATAACAAGCAAATAGCAAGCAGATATATTCACATGGAACGATAGTTTCAGTGAAAAATCCTAAGGAAGTTGTGAGTGCATAAAATATTGCATCAGTATAGTATACACAGTCTTTAATGGCACCTACAGGAATTGGACTATACCTGTCTACTTGTGTGGGTAAAGATTTTGTTTCCCCCTATGCTGGTCAGTGGTATGCCCTGCACTGAGCGCACCTCCTTCAGCCCCACCTGCTCTTCCTGTCTGTGGTCCTCAGCCGTACCATCAGCCCCCTCGTTAGGGGAGCCTGCCCTCCCAGACATTCTAGGAGGCTGAAGCAGAGTGTAAACATTCTCTGTGGCATTCCTGAAACAGAGAGAGAGAGCGAGAGAGAGTGGGAGAGATCTGTAATTTTTTGTATGTTTTATAGAGGTTATAAAAAGAGCAATCAGCTGAAGAAGACAGCCTAGTGGTTTCAGGGCAAGGCCTTAGGGACTTGTCTGACACACAAGTACATCAAACAGCTATATTTACCCCAGGCTTATTTTAAGTGTAAATTAAAATCATCACCCTGTCCCCTCATGTCAGGATAGGGGAGGGAAGCCTGGAAGGCACTTTGAGCCCAAACTGAATATGACTAGGAATTGCCCCTCGGGGCTAAATAAAGCTTTTTTTTTTAATTGAATTTGAATTGTGCTCTTAGCAACATCATCAGTGTGGTCTATACTTCAGTTAATCTGACTCATGAATGAATTTCATGGTTTCAGTACATGAATGAGAAGTAATCACGAGAAGCTATTCACATCTTTACCCAGTACATCGGGCAGGTGGGAGTATCTGTTTGTTTTATGTGGTCATAGAAGGAGTTGTGTAACTGGGCCCTGCAAGAAGTTGAGGAAGCCGATGAAATCCATCCAAAGAAATGTGAGACTACGCCACTTTTAAGCGGTGAATCCCAGAGACGGCTCTCAGTCTCTCAGTATTAGTTAATCATAAAAGAGAGTAATTCACAAACTAACTTTTTTGGGGCAAGTTTTGAACCGCTGTGAGGATTGAAAACCATTCACCACTCAATGGACAAGTAAGACAATGCATCCTGCAACATGTATCAAAGTACAATAAGTACAACTTCCTGCAACACCTACCACAGTACAGCCAAGTACAACATCCTGCAACACTTATCACAGTACAGCCAAGCACAACATCCTGCAACACCTATCACAGTACAGCCAAGTACAACATCCTGCAACACCTATCACAGTACAGCCAAGTACAACATCCTTCAACACCTACCACAGTACAGCCAAGTACAACATCCTGCAACACCTACCACAGTACAGCCAAGTACAACATCCTGCTGCAACACCTATCAAGTTATAGTTTGTACAATATACAGTGGGTGAGACTTTGCTGCATCTTTCCATCCTCCAAGTGCTGTAAAGGAGCAGGGTAAACTGACCTACAAGGTGCCATGGCCACTGTCCGACACTCTTCACCACAGGCTCCGCCCCCTGAATCTGGCTCCTGACTGGAGAGAGTGGAGTTCCGGTTCCTACGGAAACCAAATATCGCGAGCATATTGCGTCTCTTCTTTCGTCTGAGCGAGTGGGCTTTGTGAAGAGAGGATAACTGACTGAGAGAGCAGAACACAGAAACGAACAGACCGAGAAAGAGAGAGAGGGGAAAGAAGGAACAGATTTAAAACGATGAGTTAACTGCTTAGGACATTTAGCAAAGAAGCTTAGTACATTTAAGTTGCTTACATATTCTTAATGTACCGCTTACATATTCCTACATTAAAATAAACTGAAATTTTTAGTATGACGGAAAAGGGGTGTAACATGCTTTCATGAGTGACTTAAGAAAACAGACTTGTTCCCACGTGACATTTATTTAATAAGCCAAACATCAGCGCAAGAGTTACAGTCTTATCTGCCCTTTCCATTCATGTCACCCCCCTCATGCAGCCCACCCTCCTCCCTGCTGGTGTTGCCTAGAAACGGAATAATAACATCTCTAGGAGCTCTGCCCGTTGCTAGGCAACATCTGCTGCTGGTACAGGATTTAGCATTTAGAGAGGATTTATTAGAAATGTGCTTAACAGTAAAAATTTAATAACACTAAAATGATCTCCTGTATTTATCTAGAGAGTCATCTTTGTAGTCCACAGAGAACAACCATGAGTGTGTTTGTGTGAGTGTGTGTGTGTGTGTGTGTGTGTGCACGCGTACGTATGTGTGCGTGTGTGTACGTGTGCGTCCGTGTGTGTGTGCGTGTGTGTGCCTGTGTGTGTGTGTGTGTGTGTAGGCCCACTTGTCACACCTATCAGGAAGAACTCTCTTGGTGTAAAAATCAGGCAGTCCATCGTCCAATGGAGTGACAGCTCCATTTTCAGTGCAGTGCTAAAGAAAGAAAGAAAGAAAGAAAGAAAGAAAGAAAGAAAGAAAGAAAGAATTATGTGGAATCAAATAAATGTCAAACATTGATTCATGTCGTGATTTCCCACGCGAATGCTCAATTTTCCATTTCGTTTTGAACACTGTTCCTATTTAGGGGAGAAGTTTACAGCATCTGTGTTCCTCCTTTGGAAAATGTAAGGCCACAATGAAAACAAATTGATGGAGAATGCTTTCAAGCACAGGCTCAGTCCCATTACTTGAACTCATTTTGTAAAGATTAGCCTGGACCCAGCCCAAACGATTTGAAAAATGGCGCAGCTGCCTGTCCCTGTCTCCAGGCCAGAGCATTTGGGGATAGGAAGGACTCATGAGTCATACATTCGGTTAAGTCTATTTTTTCCACCATCAGTTTAGCCACATAAATAGTCGGCTCACCGAGTCCACTTCTGCCTCTGTTTTCAGACTAAGTGCAGGACCTGAGAATGTCGCAGGAAGCCCTACAGAGACAGGCTCTTTAACTCTAATGATAATCAGAACTGGCCCAGTATAAATACCAGTCATCTAATGGCACAGCGGTAGCCCATACTGGGGAGATTTGAAAAGAATGAAATCTCTCTCTAGCTCATGGCAGAAATCGAAAGACATAAAGGGAAAAGTGAGCTACCCGTGAGGAAAGAGGAGGCTTTCAGGGTAAACAAAGTGACTTGTATGTGATAATCCCTGATGGCAAAGCAGTTGAGGCTAAGCATTTCTTTCTACTATCTTTTCCTGCCTAGAGTTTGAAGTTTTCAGCTTGTGGATGTAATTAAAATTTTGAAACTAAAGATTAAATGTGCCAAGCTCCACGGCACATAAATATTGAAACACGCACACACAGAGAGAGAGAGAGAGAGAGAAAGATCAGTGACTCCAAATATTAAACGTGATCACCTTCATATGTTCAGCTGTCACATATGTTTTCTGCCTTCATCTAACGTCTTGACTGATAGGATCTTGTCTTCGCCTAGCATTCATCAGGACAGCATATTGATGCATACGTTGGAATTATGAGAGTATATTAGCAATCTGTTTGAATTATGAACTTTAAAATGAATATATCTCTATCTGTTTGATGGTAGTAATAGCAGTGTGTGCTAATATAATTTATTCATGAGCTAATGTATCTCTGTCTGTGCACTCCTGCACTTGGGGCCTTTCTCTAGATTAAATATTAAAGACGAATACACAAGATCACATGATTGCTAACATAAATATTCATCACAGAATATTTTACAGATGGGAGAACAGTGCTCACGTGCCATTTAACTCAAAACCTGCGGTCTGGCCTAGCTCACCGGAGCAGCGTTTTACGCTTCTCAACTTTCAAATTTTAAACCTCAAACAGCACTTTCATACATCAAAGACATGAACTAAGCCGTCCCACGAAAAAGTCATTCGGCTCTTTATAGCCAGGTCAGCTTTCCTTTACATTACACACACGATGCACAGGAAGACCTCACAAAGACTCCTCTTGTATATCACCAGGTCAAGGTCATTGTTTTTTTTTGCAGTGGTCCTGCACTGGTTCAAAGCTCTGGACCTCCCCACCCCTTTTCTTATGGATGTCAGAATCCAGTCCTGAAGGTCCACGTCCAGCTCTTGCTGGTTTTAATGCCAGCTAGCTACATGTGATCTCTGACTGACTGAGGAGTGAACACACCTGTTTTCCCAGGTAAAAATAAGTGTGTAGTTAAGAGGTGAAAACAAAGAGCAGCAAGACCATGGCCCTCCAGGACTGGATTCTGACGCCCCGTGGTTTAAGTGATCCCCCTGCATGGAATTCACCTAAGTTAGGGTTGGAAGAGGCTAACACATTCTTCCTCTGAGGAGCCAGTCAATGCATTTTGTTCCACTGTACCATCAAGCAGTGCAATGCATTTTGAGGAAAGTGCTATTTGCTTAACCCAACCCATAAATAAACAGGATCCTGGCTGTATGTGACTGGGACTGAGCGGCGACGTGGAGAGTGACTGATCGATTCACCTGCCCAAGGGAATGCAATCAGTTCTGCCCCCCCTCCCTCCCTGGGATCCCAGCCGCTGTTGGCAAGTGTGGCACAGCTGCGATTCAAATTGTGAATCCCAGACGTAGAAGCTCTGGAGTGCTTTCCACTAAAAGGCTCTTTTAAGATACTTTTTTTTCCCTCAACAGAATTCCAGCCACTGCAAGATTCCAGTTCCCGGTCTTACCGTGTCAGAGGGGACAAGTCCGCCCCTGTGCTTACGAGGTGGCCTTGGCCTGACCCGGGTCACGTGATGTAGCGGTGCACCCTGGGTGGGCAAGGCAGAAAGGCCCTCCCATGATGCTGAGCGAGAGAGGGGTGAAGACAGCGGAGGGGCAGATGGAGGAGAGGAGCTGGAATCATCACATAGACCTGAAACACCAAGAGAGGCAGAGAGAGAGAGAGAGAGAGAGTGTGCATTCAGAGGTTCTTTCCAAAAAAACACACCCCATCAATTTTCCACTGAGCACATCTGTTATATAAAATACTTTGTTTCCTCCATTTGTCAAGACAGCTTCTCATTATTTCCTTATTATGGCTGGAGAACAGGACTGAACCGAAGAGATGGACGGAGAACAAGAGAAACCACAATAGAAATGGAGAGTGTAATTAAAAGACAAAGAAGAACACTCCACAGTAATGCGCCAATTATGGAGAGAAGTAAAAGGAAATAGGGAGAAAAGAACAACACTAAGAACAGCGTGCACTTACTTAGTCGGGTAGATACAGGACGGATCCTTCTGGTTCTGGAGCTGCGTTTCTTGATGGCTATTGTGTCCTGAAGACACGTAGGCACGCAGAAAGAAAGATGTAAGAGGCAGACATGGAAATGCTAAAAGCATAAACGTATTACATTTGCACTTATTGGCTTAGCAAGTGCTCATAGCCACACATAGACAAACAAACAAACAAACAAACACACACGCACACACTCACACTCACACACTCACTATGCTGGTGCCCAGCTCCTCGTCCGTGATGTCGAGCGAGTCCCTGTGTCTGTGTGACCTTCGACCCGTTCCACCTTCGCAAGTTCCTTCCCAACGTTTCATCTGTGATGCCTGTCGTGTCTTAGACAAGCAGCATTAAAACAACAGTAACTCACCTACAGAACACAACAGCACAGAGGAGCACAGCAGATAGACACACAAGCAAAGAGAACATATTCCTACCAAAGCTTTGTGTGTGGAATAAAGCTCCTGCAAGATCTGGTCCACAATAGAGTTAGTAAGATATGACACGACGGATAGCTTCACTTCCCTACAACAGAGAAACGGAGAGAAAGACAGAGAGAGAATAAGAGAAAGGATAGGGAGAGAAAAGAGAGAAAGGTAAAGAGCGAAAGAGGGAAATATACATATTACTGTGGCATCTGATATTCTTGCTTTCTCAACAGCAAAACACCTTCCCTTAGTGATTGAAAACATTTGATGTGTAAACTGTCTTCTACCCCCCTCTCTGTCTCTCTCTCTCTCTCTCCCCCCCTCTTACTCCAAAGCTCGGTGTATATCCTGTGCTGCTCTCTCCATCAGTGCAGTTCTGATTGCAGAACGAGGGACAGAGACACGTTCAGACACAGAGGAGAGAGGAGGAGTCAGTCGCTCTGCGGCTGAGGAGGACAGAGGACACAGCTCCCGACAGAGAGACACCATGGAGTCCACAATCACCTGCCAATCAATCAATCAGTCAGTTATCCATGAACTTTGTTGTATCAAACACTGAACATATCAAAGTTCATGTATTTATTCCCATAAACGTATCCATCTTTCACATAACATGACAAATCTATTACTTATCAACCAGTCAGAAACTGCCCTTTATGTGTGTGTGAGTGTGTGTGTTTGCTTGTACCTGAAGTTCTTTGTCTGCTGCTTTAGCGAGTTCCCCAGTGAGAGAGTCCAGTCTCTGTCGGACTGGCCCATCCACTGACAGTACATGAGCCAGCTCACACAGAGAAGGGTACAGCTGAGACAGAGAGACAGATACAGAGAGAGACAGAGAGAGAGAGAGAGAGAGAGAGAGAGAGAGAAAGAGAGAGAGAGAGAGAGAGAGAGAGAGAGAGAGTGGGGGAAAAAAGAGTTCATACAAAGTCCCCCTCTCTCTTATAGACAAACACACACACACACACACACACACACACACAGAAACACGCGTGCGCGCATACACACACACAGGCACACACACACACACACGTACACACACTTCCTCACTCACAGCGCGGGAGTTGCGGGCCTCTTTTAGCACTTGTTTAGCTGCCTGCAGTTCTTCAGCCTCAGCAACACCACGAAGAACACACACCTGCTGCTGCACCCGCACACACAGGCGCTCCATCACCTGTGAGAGGATTAGAAAACACAACGCACACATGTCATCATGTTCTCACAGTAAAACAATTTCATAAACTATTCATTAGACATTTACTAGAATGCTACATAATTTAAAGGACAAACTGAAATGCCCGTCATGTGCTCGTACTTTAATGAACACGAAACACACACACGCAACACATACACAAACCGTTCCTGACAGTGGACATGGTGGGACACAGAGTAAGCAAAAGTGGATCAGTTTCTTGGATCAGTTCTATACACTCCAATACACAGATCCCAAATCCCTCAGGACCATCAGCATTTCTCGGACACACACTCTTCCACAGGCACAAATTCACACACACACACACACACACACACACACACACACACACACACACACACACACACACACACACCTGCTCGGCTGTGCTGGTCACCAGGCCTTGATGCAGACGCAGGGCTTGTCTCTGTGAGAACTGCTGAGTCTGATTGTTTCTCAGAAGTGCTCTCTGGATCTGAGAGAATCAAACCAGTATCCAATCAGATTAATCCTCTCATCCACACTAACATCACCATACCAGTACCACTGATAACTATGACAAACGTGTACCACATAAGCATCGCAGAGGTGCACAGAGTAAAGACGCACTCTAAAACCATATATGGCTTTTGGGGGTGAGGCCTACCTTAACCAAAGCCTGCTCTGTCTTCTCTGGGGCATTTCGATATGCCTGAGTCACATCACTCAGGGGCAGAGGCATGTACTGCAAGGTGAAATTACTGAGAGGAAGAGAGAGAGAGAGAGAGAGAGAGAGAGAGAGAGAAGAGAGATTAGGAATATGCCTTAGGCAGAAATAGAATGACAAATTAAACACAGGCTGATTTGTCTCTGAATAATAATTGGTTTGAAGACAGGGCATTCGGCAGCTGTCTGGGGTTAATGTTAAGGCTTTGTATGGAGTTATTGTTATGGTATTTGGGGCACTGTGACAAAAATGTATATTGCTCTGGATGTCATGGAGACGTTGTGCAAGTACGACATAGTGAAAAATGATTTGAGCAGAAGTTGCTGACAAGTTGAAATATCATTCCGTTGTTCTGACTTGACATATTTGCTTTGTGAAAATGACTCGGGGGGGGGGGGGGGGGGGGGGGGGGGATTGAACAGAGTGAGGTTAAGACATATGACTTAAGGTATCTCTGTCTCTCTCTCTCTCTGTCTCTCTCGCTCTCTCTGTGTGTGTGTGTGTGTGTGTGTGTGTGTATGTGTTTATCTCACTGTTCCAGGGCTCTTGCGACATCCATGAAACCCGTGGCAGTGGTGTTGTTCCGATCCCATGTCACACTCCTGGGAGAAGGGGATAGAGAAAAAATGACAAAATTCAAGATATAGCACACAAGCACACACACACACACACACACACACGGACACACAGACACACAAACACACGCGCGCGCGCACACACACACACACAAACACTCTCTGTTATCTCTTCTTTTCCATTTCCATTTCTCTAATTCGTCGCATTTTCACTCCCTCTTTCCTTGTGCATTTTCTTTCCTCTCTGTCCTTCTCTTTCAGTGTCTGTGCAACCCTTCCCTCTACCCATTCTTAATTCGTCTTTCAATCCACTCCTCTAAAGCCAGATTTCTCAATCTCTTCCCACACATTCCTTTTAATGTCCATTTGGTCTGTGTATCTCTCCACCCCAATTTCACCCCCCACCCATTTCAGCCATCAAACCTCTCACAGCCCTCACTCATCCTCAGTGGAACATCGATGTCTCATTATTTACAACCATCCACAACTCTTGCCCTTATGCTCTCTCTCACTCTCTCTCACTCTCTCCCTCTCTCTCTCTCTCACTCTCTCCCTCTCTCTCTCTCTCTCACTCTCTCCCTCTCTCTCTCTCACTCTCTCTCTCTCTCTCTCTCTCTCTTGCCTCAGTGTGGTGTTGATTTGTAAGGCTTTGCTCAGCATTTTGGCCCCAATGTCCTCCAGGCTGTTCCCGCTCAGGTCCACTTTGCGCAGGCAGGTGTTACTGCCCAGGGCATTGACCAGCACGGTGCCGCGGGAACGCAGGCGCGAGTCAGCCAGAGACAGCGACTGCAGAGCCTGGACAGAGAGAGAGAGAAAGAGATCAAAAGAAAGGGCACACAGAGGAGAGCGTAAGATAGCAAATAAAAGTAGGAGGGAGGGATGGAGAGAGAGAGAGAGAGAGAGAGAGAGAGAGATGGGTGAAAGGTCAGTGTTCAGAGTGGTTATTGGGAGCAGGAGAAGAGACCAGGAGGGATTTGAAATAAAAAGAGGACATTTTATGAGGAAGAGAAGCAAGGAGAGGAAGCAGTAAGAGAAAAGACAAAAGAGGAGGATTGAGAGAAATAAGACAGAAGGAAAGAAAGAGAGAGAGAGAGAGTCACAGAGAGAAAAGAAACAGTGGACTGTTGGCAGAACAAGAGGAGGAGAAGCACATTAGCAGCAGGCTTTGGGTGTTTGGCATACATCAGAAGGAGCTGCTCGCCTGTCATAGTTTTGTCAATACACTGAATTATTCAATATCAATATGCTTCCCCCCTATCACACAGTTATGTAGTCACATACAAAGGGAGCATGTGTATTAACATGTATGTACACCATAGCACTACATAAACCATCCTGGGCAGTGAGAAATGCAGGTGTAACATCTGGATTTAGCAGTGGGGGATTCTTTACATCTGGAAACAGCACTATGTACGTCTCTCTTCACAGATTCACACACACACACACACACACACACACACATACACACACACACACACACGCATGCACACACACCACCTGTTTATCATAATCATCTAACAGACCCAGAGAGAAGCTTAGACAAATATTCTGCTCTGAAATATGTGCCATAGTTCAGAGCAGTAAACTCAAAGTAAACCAAATTTTCCTAAACAAATCCAGCTATGATGATGAGGAGATCTACATTGCTGTCAGAACTGATGAAGAGTAGCATTTAGGACTAAATGGATGGGGCAGGAATTTTAGATTGTATGAATGATGAGTGGAAGGTTTATTTTCAGTGGCCTAATTGAGGGTGTTAGATAGTGTTTCACAGTTGAAGTCATAATGATGAATCATATCATATTTTGTTTCAACCCTGCATTAATGTGCCTGATAAAACTTTAAAACGTTAAACTTCTAATCATCAAACCTCTAATTAGGATAATTAAGTGTTACAGTGAATGGCTAGAGCACTGGAGCCTTTCCAACGTGTCTGCAAAACTAAGATAAAGAAACATAACTGCATTATAAAAACACACACACACACACACACACACACAGGTACCTTCAACTAAATATCTAGGCATTTCACTTTGCACATTGCACTACCCTATTGAGTTTAATCAACTTCTGGGAAAGATTTCTTCAAAAGAAAACTCCTCAGGCCTCAGAGTAAGCAAACTCAAAAGGCAACAGTCTGTCCTAACATTTTAAACCAAACTCCTTTTCTTTCCACACTGTGTGAAAGACGTGTGAAATTCGGTGTGTACAGTAAGGCTGTGTGGGCGGGACAACGTTGTATGACACTCACACACTCCTCCTCCTGTATGAGTTGGACCAGCTTCTGTAGGATTTCATCAAAGACCCTACAGAAACCGAAGAAAAAGAGAAAGAGAGGGAAAGTAAGGTTATGAGCAATTCTGACATTAAGATCAGAAAAATCATTTCATCTATGTAAAATTTCTTGCGGGTATAACCATGAGAATGGTGGCTCAAAATATCACGGACTTATCATATAAAGCAAATATTATTTCTACACTCAAGCTTCAATGATCATATCTGATTACAATATTACGATCCATTATGACATAATCCATATTAATGAGGGGTATTGAGCATATAATCTATTAACTATAATAGGAGGCTTATGTGCTGATAGCAAAGAGTTTTCATCATATTTTTACAGCCTTAACGCTGTTCAGAGTGTAAGCTGTCTTTTCTAATGAGATTATGTTAATACCTCTTTGGCAGACAGTTTTAGGCTTGATTCATGCCACTCTGACATATTAGTATAAAACTGAAACATGAGGTAGGTATCTGCACTAAGCACACACACACATATATGATCACATACACAGCTACATCATGGGAGCTGTGTGTATGCGTGGAGGTACCTGCTCTTGATATTGAAGTTCTTGCCCAGGTGGAGGTGTTTGAGAGAGGGGTGTCTGGAGAAAGCAGGCAGTACTATGACCAGGTCTGCATCAAAGCCTGGAGACGCAACATTTAACATTTACAATTAACATGTAGTTACACTACAGAAGCAGATATACAAGCCCAGATACTTTATATTCTCTCTCTCTCTCTCTATCTCGCACAAACAAACACATTCACACACACACACACTCACACACACAGAGAGAAGCAGACAAAATGCCTCTTAACAGATAAAGAATCCTACACTATTTGGGCAAAGTACAAAATACCCGCTGGCGACAACTAAACATCTCGGAAACTGCCGTCATATCTGGGTCTCCGGTGCCTCAGAACTCCTTGTAATTACAAATCGATCACATTTTTCACCAAATTCACCGAGAGTACGAGGCATATAACTATAACAATTTTGATGACAAAGCTCTGCCGCTTAAATATAAGCAAGTGAGCTGTAAAAAAAGGCCTGCCGGGGTCTGAAAGAAGACTGTGTGCTGAGACACTCAGCCAAAGGATCCAAGTCATCGCTGTGCTCACCGTTATCTGAGATGTCTAATGTGGCAATGGAGGTGACTTTGGGGAACAGCTCCTGTATGACTGCAGCTCCCGCCGATCGCAGCTACGAGACAGAGAGAGAGAGAGAGAGAGAGAGAGAGAGAGAGGGAGAGCAACTAAGAGCTTATACTATCACGATCAAAGCTTTTGCAGAGAACATATCAAACTGACAATGTGACAAAAGCCATCAGAAAGTGACACTGCAATTTAACAACGCTCATCGAATTATTGTGGTGTAATCTCTCTCCCTCTCAGTCAAATCACATACACACACACGCATACACACACACATTGAGAGGGAGCAAGAGGGGGAGAGAGAGAGAGAGAGAGAGAGAGAGAGAGAGAGAGAGAAATAGTGAGGGTTGAGAGGAGAGGGTACAGACATCCAAAAAATATAAATTAAAACTGATACCTCACAACCACTGATGTCAAGGTGTAGGTCATTAATGTGGGGGTTGGAGGTCAGTCCTAGAAACAGAGCCCTGTCAGAGAGACAGAGACAGAGACAGGGTGAGAGAGAGAGAGACGGGAGGATGGTGGCAAAAGGGTGGGAGGTTGGAGCGAAGCAGTCAAGGCGAAGTCATCTAAATGTTTGACAGAGACTGCTCTTCACTCTGGACATTTTAGCTACGTGCCTATTTTTTTGGGATATTTTCAGATGTGTCCTTTTACATCTAGACCTTGTCATCCCTCTCTTTTATGCATGGAGATTCTTCATTCACAGCCAAAAAAAAAAAAAAAGATTCATTAGGGAGAGTGAATTAATGCTCATAGACGTGAGCGTATATTGCTTCCCATACACTTGAGAACACCTTCATAAGTCAAGTCTGTTAGTTGCTACTGTCCGGTTTTATTTGTACGGAGCTCTTTACAGTGTCGCAAAGCAGCTTTACAGCTGCGGCACAATGACAAATCAGATGTGTGTCTGGCCCATCTTTATTGCCATAGTCACTGGTCGCCAAGGAGACCCACATAGGTATGACATGTCTTTAATCGCCATGGTGACCTTTGAAAGTTTAATCTACTCCCCTTCACCTCCTCACAGTTTCATCTGTTTGATGACTGCTTGGGTAGTACAGCTGTTAACTGTCATGTCAGTAGGTGGAAAAAAAAAAAAAAGGTTCTTTAAAGTGACCAGTAGATGGGGATAATATTCATCTGTGGAGGTTTGTATTTTTCCCTTTAATAAAATGGAATGCTTGCACTGCATTATCTCTGATCGTCGACTGCTCCAAAGAGCCCTGAATCTAACAATTTCAGAAACGGGAAAGGGCACAGCGCTTTGTCCATGAGGAATCTGTTGTTTTGATACTGAAATTGGTCTCACCTCAAGGCCTCCGTGGGTAGCTTCATGGAGGCCAAACTGATGTGAGTGAGACTAAACGCTGAACTGAAGAACTGACGAAATAGCGGGAGCGTCTCCTTCACCTTTCTGAAAGAGAGAGAGAGAGAGAGAGAGAGAGAGAGAGAACACAGGAGAGGAGTTCAAGGGTAAAAGATTAAGAAGGATGAGAAGAACCTGAATGATGAGGAAAAAAGTCCAGAGGGGGACCAAACTCCTCTCTCCTGCTGCTAGACTGACCTGCCTGTCGTTATAGAATTAACACTAACAGTTGTGTAAAGCCTTGTAAACAGGCTGCACATAATATAAATAGACTGATATGCCTTCTTGTGAGGAAAGTGTAGAGAGTAGGTGGCATTTTAATTAACTGTATGATTTTCTCCTGTGCATGTAAGGATGGGAGTCAGATAAGTTTCTATGTTCTTGTGTTCTCCTTTGAGTCCTTGTATTTTGCCAGGTTAATTAGTTTCCCCTTAACAGACAGATGCATTTCGTTTGTTATTTTGGCCTGGTCGACGTTTTAAGTCTATTTTTGTTTGCTTTCAATTTCTCATTTTACATAATTAATTCTGTTATGTATTTCCAAAAAATTTTGGTTGTGCTCTGGTGAGCTAGGGATGGGGGAGAGGACTCCGTACACACATTATATTACAGGTTGGGCTGGAAAAAACGAGTGGAGAGATTCAGAGAGAAATAGCAATTAACACAGGCAGAGAGAGCCGTTAGGGTCAAAGGATAAACAGTTTGCTTAAAATATTCATGGGTCTTATCTCTGCTAACAGCATCCAGAGATTTCACCTCAAGATCATTTGGGCATATCTAATGCTTCTAACTACATCCACTTAAGCAAAAGAAAGTGTGTGAGAGAGAGAGAGAGAGAGAGAGGGACAACAGAGACAGAGGACTAAGAGAGAGATAGGGAAGGCTGAGAGAGAGATAGAGAGGGCTAAGAGAGAGACAGAGAGACCTAACCTGTGAGAGAAGTTGTTTTTGGACAGGTTCAGATAGGAGAGGTCAGCACAGCAGCCTCTAAGTAGTGCCCCAAACAGCTGAGAGCGTGAGTAGAAGCAAGAAAAGAAGACAGCAGGAAAAGGTTCACTGAGAAAAAGTAAGAGCTAATCCTTAGTTAAAGGTGTAGTGGTGCATTCCAACCATACTCACTGAGTCTACAGAGCATTCGGTGCCTGACAGGTCTAAGTGGACAAGGCAGTTGGGCTGGGACAGGAATATGTACAAATTCTATACAGGAGAAAGAGCTTAAGTAAAGTAAAACACTTCACAAACATCCACTGAATAAAGCCTAGGGTTATTTCAAAACTTGAAGCTCATATTAGTCCCACACCCCACCCATGTCTGTTTCACTGCTTAAGGAACAATGACTCTGCAAATTTACTAACTGAGCTCCATCACTGTGTGTGTGTGTGTGAGAAAGAGAGAGAGAGAGAGAGAGGGAGTGTGTGTGCGTTTCTCTAACCGTAGCATCCTCTCCTGACAGAATTCCTGGATTTTTGCTCAAGTCCAGATGCAGAAGGGAGTTTGAGTAATCATCACTTGAGCACAGTGCTTGAGAAAGAGACACCATACCTAACAGATAGACAGAGAGAGAGAGAGAGAGAGAGAGGGAGAGAGAGGGGGAGAGGGAGAGAGAGAGGGAGAGAGAGAGAGAGAGAGAGGGAGAGGGGGAGAGAGAGAGAAAGAGAGAGAGAGAGAGGGAGAGAGAGAGAGGGGGGGGGGGGGGCTGATATATAAACTGAGTACTGAGAACTGAGAACTGCCCTACTGTGGGTAGTAAAAATGACCGTGTCTGCCCTCAGCAAGTATTTCCTATTCTGGTATCAATTCTACACTCTACCATGCATACCAAAGACTGCTGGAGTGTCAATGCTCTCGTTACTGAAGTGATTTAATGAAAAAAGATATGATCTAAAATGACTAGAATATTCCATCGATATTTTTTCTCACAACATATGCTTGCCAACAACAGTGAACGCCAACAACAATATTCAAATCATACATAAATTTACGCTGTTTCACAAAGGGCACTTGATCTTCAAACCTCTTTGAAACTGCCAAGCATATTCTTAAATATCTTACTGTCTTTTGTTCTTAGAAAAACATTCTCATGATATCTCAATCAAACACTTGTGTTAAATTTTGAAGCCTCATTGTGCATGCACTGATAATGGGATAAAGAATAAGTGAATGATTCATTAGACATGAATAAATGACATTATGCATTATGCATTTATTAATCACGTCAGCCATTTGTGATTCATTACAGACATTACCAACAGTATTTATCCAGCTCCAAAATACCATGTGTGGCATCATGAGATATTCTCACTCCTACGCAGCACGTTGAAGGTACCCTCTAAAAGCTTTGGGTATCGTTGTGTTTCATTTCTTCCTGCTTAATGGGGGTACTACTTTTATTAACGTGATAAAACGGAAAGAGATCATAAAAAAGAAAACAGATGGACATTCACCATATGGATAAAGAGGATAAAGAAATTAAACATCTATGTGCGTGTCCGCGCGCGTGTGTCCATGTGTGTGTGTCCGTGTGTGTGTGTGTGTGTGTGATATTGGGGTAAAGATGAAGAGATTAAAGATTAAAGTAAATGTGGAAAAAGGGACAGAAGGAACGAGAGATAGAGGAGTATTTTGCATACCTTTGGAGGACAGGGAGGTTTTGGACAGGTTCAGGAGACGCAACCCTTTACTGAGATGACACACCTGCTGAACAAGATTACAAACGCCTGCAGAGAGAGAAAGAGAGGGAGGGGGGAGGTACAAAACTTGATTGATGATTTTTCATCAGAATCACTGCCAAGACACAGCTACACAGAGAAAGCAAGAGAGAGACATTTTAAGACTGATGAAAAGATGAAAAGGAGGTAAGACTGAGTGTAATAGAAATCAGTCAGACGGCGGCAGAGATAAAGTCATAAGCAGCGTGTCATACCGCAAACAGACCCCAACTGTTTCCCAAACTCCTCTGTGGGATGTGTTCATCAAACAGGCCTACTGCAAATTCTCAAATAGTTGCCGGGGCATTTATTTACCTCAGCCGAAGAAAGAACCAGGCCTTTATTTGAGACAGGCTATTATTAGAGACAGTCCTTTTTTTAGTAGTGTATTTTGCAATATAGTAGTAATATTTCATTTCTAATTTATCCTACAAGGATTAACGGGTATGCCTTGTACTCGAATATAGCCCATACTGGACCGTATTTAAGGAATAAAAATATTAGGTTTATTACAGGCAGTTTATGATGATATGGTGCTGATAATAACAGCAGACAAATAAAAAAACAACATATGGTGATATCTACGAGATATCCCATGGAAAAAAAGTCACACAAAACAATCAATCTTCGATGTGATATAGAAATGTATTGGTCCACAAATTCTTTAATAATAACATACTGTATCACCGTAACAAATGTTTTAATTATTGGGAATAATAAAAAGCATGTCAGATGTACCGGTGGCTACTTGTAGGCAAAGGTAGCTTTATATGACAGGTTTAAAGGAACAATTTGTTCCTCTGTTTCCAGCTCACCGGCCGACATGTCCTGACCGTACCTATGCCATCTAAAATCAGACATTTTTTCCCTTCCCTGACTTTTTCAAAGTACCGTTAAGACGTGCTGTTATATGCAATAACTCATGGAAATAATGAAATAACGCATAGGAAATGGGAAGGAGAGAGCTTTGGCAGTGATGTCCCTGAATACTAATAACAGGCCATTAACTACACGAACCACAACCCATGTGAGTAAGAACACTATCAGTATGGTATTTCTGTTAAAAAGTGAAACTAATAGCAACAGAGTGGTGAGCATAATTACTGTATGTTGTTGTACTGATGTAAATAAAGGCTGTGGAAATATGATGAATTTACCACCTGTGCCTTTCTGTAATTTATGGAGTGTTTTTTTGTTTTTTTACCCTGCCTGTATTTGGGACCGGCCTTTTTTTGCCCAAACAGGCAGCACCCCCGGCTGTAATTTTTAACCCTGCCATTATTTGAGACCCAGTTTTTATTTGAGAATTTACAGTATATCACCAAGCTGAATTTGCTGAAGTTAATCAGCTAAATTTAATGCTGAGAGAACACAGACCAAAATATTAGCTTTCTTTCCTTTAGCCAGAAGAACTCTGCTATGAGCTATTTATTGCTGAGTATGTGCACTAGCTAGAGGCTAATCTAACCTAGACTGCAGAGGTGGATATTGGGTCATGAGTACCTTGGCTGTCCAGTGCATTGTGGGCAAGGTTCAGAGAGTGAATTACAGAGGCTGGGTTTTCTGACAGTGCAGCAGACAGCTTCTGAGGAAAGTCACTGCAATAAACACACAGACACACATACACACAGACACACACACACACACACACACAAACCAAACACATGCCTAAAAATTAATTGGGTAAGATGGATAAACAGGTCCCGAATACATTTCTGTGCTATACTTGCTAATTTCCCATTTATCTCTGCATACAATTAAATCAAGATCAAACTAACTAACAGACAATGAAAAGGAAAGAGATTACTGATTCAGTCATTAGAAGAGGAGTTAAGAGGATGGGAATTAAGAGAGAGAAAAACAAAGACTTACGATTTGAGCCCAGCATTCTCCAGCGTGATCTCCTCCAGACTAGAGGACTTACTGAGTGTGTGTAAGACCTGCTCTGTCACCTCCGATCCCTAAAACATCACGTCGTTTGATGTCATCAGTGAACAATGGGTAGAATGAGCTACATATTTTTTCAAAGTAGTTATATGTAAAAAATGTCCGTGTTTGCTCACTGGCTAGAGCATTGTCGTGTATCCTCAAATACAACATGACATTTCATTCCAAATTCACCACATTCGTATCCTCTGACTTCAACTACTTTGACCTGAATTCGACTCAAAGATTTTTTAAAAAGCTATGATTACACATATGAGAGAAATGAAGGTTGGTATATATTTACTATGCGTAAGTCTTTGCAGTAGAGTTTGGTGAACCATGTGTTGTATGCCATGGACGCCACAATCACTGCCAGATCCCTGAAACACAGCACATGCACAAATGCATATCAATACACACATAAACACACAAACTACTATGAGTATTATTTTTACGGTTTACTCTCACACTAACTACTATAAATCCTCTAAAGGATGTAGTGATTGTAATTAAAAAAAAAAAAAGAGAGATGCACCTGCTCTCCAGATGACTGAAATCCAACAGATTAAACTCCCGATTGTCTTGAGAATGATAGATAGTGTCTACATCCTGAAAGGGAGGTCAGAAACAAATAGTATAGTTGTTTATTTGAAGTCATAATCAACATTAGGAAGTTTGCCAGATGGTGAAACAATGCTCAGTTCTTACCCACTGCACCTCCTCCTTACAGCTAATGCCATTATAATCACACAGGGCAGCATAGGTCTCAGAAAACCCACCTTAGAGAGAGCGGGGAAGCAAATAGCCTGTAAACGCATTTGCACTTGTGTGTGTGTGTGTGTGTGTGTGTGTGTGTGTGAGTGAAAGACAGAGAGAGGGGGACTTACCGCAGGCCCTCTGTGTTTCTACAGATGTATCTGAACTTGGAGAGTACTTTCTGCTCCCCTCAGAGAGATCACTGTCTGACTGGCAGATGGAGGGACTGAGAAAAAGAAAAAAAAAAGAGGAAAGAGAGTGAGAGGAAGAAAGAAACAGAGATGATAGGCTGACTGGAAAATATCCCGTGCAGAATTTAAAGGACAACATTATGCATGAAGTTCTCTGTCCTTAAGGCGTTTTTTTTTTCCATCTGGAAAATGAACAATTGACACGGTCCACAAACCACTTACCCAGGGGACATTGATTTTAAATGGAGTGAATATTGTCTTCAGATGTGTGCCTGCGTGCTTTTAAACAGAGAACACTTACGCAAACACAGAGTTGTTGAATATTCGAGAGAGAGCAAAATTGATGTGGTTGATCACATGATCAAGGTGGTCACGTGACTGTAATCGGAGGGAATACGTGGATTTGTCTGTTTCTATGACAACCTGCACAATAGTGAGAAAAACAAAAGCCATTCAGTATCTGTGAGACAGACAGCAAAGATTCACAATTTCGGCAGGGGGCCATGTCTTACAATCAAATTCACATGCCAAAAGTAATACGTGCAGGTTTTTTGAGGAGAATAATGATCAAATTTAGCCAGGAGAATTTCAATGACAAACTCCATGGATAGAAGCAGGTGTTTTCAACTGAATAGATGAGTAATTGTGAAAATAATAATGTATAATTCATATTTTTTCTCCCCTTGAACATCTGTGAATCAAAGCAGACTGACCGAAATGTTTAGGGTAGTGGTCGAGGTTATGGCTGTCTTTTCGGTTATTACTGTGGTTACGGTTATTGGTGTGGTTATTACAGTGGTTATGGTTATTGGTGTGGTTACTGGTGTGGTTATGGTTATTGGTGTGGTTATTGTTGTGGCTGTGGTTACTCTTGCAGTTATTAATGTGGTTATGGTATTGGAGTAGTTATTGTTGTGGTTATTGGGGCAGTTACTTTTGTAATTATGCATGTGGGTGTAGCTGGTTCGATCATAATCATAATTAAGGTTCTTGTTTTGGTTATACATAGAGCAAATAGTCTATACACGAAGATACAAACTGGCTTCAACAATCAATATTTCTGACATATTAGAAACAGCATATGTCTATATTTTTAGCATCTAGCAATATAAATTTATCTCTGTATATTGTTTTGAGAAACTCTTGGGAAATATCTTGACACAATATTCAATTTGAAGTTACCTGCTGTTCTGGGTGGGTGTTCATGGCTCGAATCTCTAGAAAGTTAAAGGTCGACTCCACCTAAAAAGTTTAACTTCATTATGAAAAAAATCAAGACTGACCTGCATTCAAATAGGGATGAAAAACACTGTTGAACTTCACGATGCTCTGTACATTATAGGCAAAGCATAATGAAGAACCTACCTTTGTGGGGACTTTGGCTGCCATGAGATAAAGTCTCCATGTTGTGAGAACCTAAGAGATGAAAAGGTAAGAATACTTTCAACAACATCATATTTCAAGCAAGCATGTCCTTAACTGTTCTCACATGCTGAGCTGTTCTAAAAGCCTGGGAAAAGTGGACTTGTGAAGTGAGTTCTAAAATGCCTTAAATGTCAGTAGGGCAGCAGAAGATCAATTAACAAATTGCTCCACTCTCCCGGATGGAACATTGTACTGGGCACAGAGCACAGATTAAGCTGCAGCAAAATACAGTATCTCATTATATGTGGCATGCATGCACTCAACAGAACTCACTCACATACTCTCTCTCTTTCTCTCTCTCTCTCACTCTCTCTCTCACTCACTAACTCACTAACCCAAGGCCTGAGCTTTTTTCAATTCACTCACTCCAGCAGCTGCTGGACATTTTCAGTTTTCAATGGTTGCCCTGGAAACAGTTGGACTGAGAGGAGACAGGAGGTTATCATGTGCCTGTCTCTCCCTGTTATTGATTTTGAGTCTTTTCTTCCATCCTTTCTTTACGTTAGGTAGATAGGGCCATACACTGATAATCTGTTTATGGTCAAAAACATTCACAATGTACATTAAATAAAAAGAAAAAAAGTATCACATGGAAGCAGTTAATCAGGTAACATTCACAGGTACACTAATAATTCCTCACAAACCAAAAAGGCATATAAGCAGTATCTCTTTCTGACACTGATTTCTAATAGAACTGAAAAAAAAAATACTTGGCCTTAAATAATCTAGAGTTTTCTTTTCAGTGCTTTTGACAGGTCAACTTTTATAAGTTATATGTTATTCAGGAACTGTAAACTCTCCCAAAGAAGCATGTTGACCAATGCTCAGCCCCAAGGACAACAAACTCACTGGCTCAATGAGCCAAGCATATGATGTTCATGTTTATTTCACTAATTAACTCACCGAGCTTTGTACATGTCCAAAAAAGTCTGGGACACTTAGAATGGAAACTATTCTATTCCTAATCTGTCTGCAAATCACAGCCTAGAACAGAGATCTTCAACAGGGGGTCCGTGACCCCTAGGGGGTCCTCAGAGTTACTGCAGGGGGTCCGCCAAATTATTTGATCCCAAACTTGTTTTTTCTTCCAAAAATTAAAATATGTGCGAAAATACACATTAGTGTAAATACAACCTACAATAAGCAAAGATAAATCTTCCTGTTCATTAAAAAAAATTACAACATTGAATATACCCATGAATCCTCATGCTTAGCATTGCATACATCATTACAAAGTACTTTTATACACGGCACTATAGGCCGCCCTACACATTATTCTTGGCCTAGTTTAATGAGCAACACAATTTTATACGATATGTAATAGGGGGTCCCTCCACTGTGTCTCTATTAGCCATGGGGTCATTGGCCCGAAAAATGTCAAAGACCTCTGGCCTAGAAAATAACAAGAATGTCTCAAATTACGAGATGTATCAAAGTATTCAATCTCTCTTTCATCAATTAAACCATGTTCCTTTTCTCAGGGAAAACCTAGGAGACACTCCTCTGAAAACATAGTCAAATGTACCAGACAGCTAATTGACAAAATAAAATAAACCAAAACCATCAATACAATCACAAGCTACAGCAACAGTTTCAGGAGCTTCCTCAGAATCTCCCATAAGTAGTCAAAAGGGCCCCTACATCCAGTGGATCTGCAAAATATCCTATTTATTTGCCCACGCAGTTCCTTGCAAAATTGCTCCTTGCAGGTTATTGGGAGACTGAAGGTCTACAGCAATCTTAAATTCCTGCCACAGATCCTCTGGGATTGAAGATCACTGAGATTAAAGATAGGTCCTTGACTGGACCAGTGAAGGAGATTCACCCTCCTCTTTTTAAGCCATTCATGAGCGGCTTTGGCTTTCTGTTTGAGGATCAGTGTCGTGTTGAAATATGAATCGCTGGCCCAGTTGCAGATCTTATGCAGACTGTTTCGCTCCACTATCTCTCTTTATTTTTGCTCCATTCATTCTGCTTTCCACTCTAACAAGCTTACCAGTTTCTGCCGATGAGAAGCAGCCCTACAACACATTGCTGCCACCACTACATTTTCATATTGAGGATGACATTCTGTGAATGATAAGCTGTGCTCTTTTCGTACCACACGTGGACTCTCTTCCAAATTCTTTTAGAAGCTCCTGCATGTTTATTTTGCTTTGTAAATTCAAGATGGTACTAGATGTGAGCATTTTTCAAATATGGCTTCACCCTGCCACACAGTCCATAACGTTGGAGCATCCAAGCAATTGTTGACTGATTCACAGTTTCTCCCACCTCAGTTGTGGCGCACTGCAAATTCTTCATTTTAGAGGATAGAGGTTTTTAGAGGATTTCTTTTTTTTTTTTTTTTTTTGGAGTCTTGACCAACTTTGGGTGGCAACCGGCTCTTTGAAGATTATTAATGGATTTATGTGTCCACCATGTCCGGATAATGACTTAACACTGCTCCTTGGGACTGTCGGTGCCTCTGAAGTCTTTTTATATCCCTCTTCTGACTTGTCTATGTCAACAACTCTGTTCCTCAGTTCTACAGGAGGCTATCTTATTTTCGTAGTGCTTTGTATGCAATGACCAACAGAATGATCTCACACAGACAGATGTACTTTAACTTACAAAGACAGGTGAACTCAATTTAAACGATTAATAAGCACATAGAAATGGATTTTGAAATTGTTCAGATTCCAGTAAGACTTGAGCCTGTAAATGATGCAAAAAGGGCAACTACCAAACATTAAGCGCCTGGGGACTAAAAGGGGTGAAAACTAACTTTTCAAGCTAGGTTTTTACATTTTGTATTTTTAATTTTTTTTTTTTTCTTTTTTAAAATGTGATTATGGTCTACCAAAATGTTATAGCTTAAAACGTTTTTAAAAATCCAATTTATGCGTGGTCATTTTGGCTTGCAACACAGAACATTGTGGTAGCGATATTTTCTTCACCCGTTATATATTTTATACCATTTTCATGATTTTTCTCACCCCATACCATTACAGCTGGCAGATCGATTCCCCCCTGAGAAACAAGCAAAGAGACCTGTAGTTTTCTTTGAGCATGTCCATACATGCTCTTCTCAGCTTACTGAGAACAGGGTAAACAGGGTAAAGGTCAACTCATTTGACTATATGACTTTTTCTACCGCTCAACAGACCACTGCCCGTGTACTTTGTAAAACATTACTGGCAAATTTATATTTTTAGGTGTAATTTTTCAGGTTTTTGCAGTGCCTTGCATCTCTCTGTTAAGTTCACAAAGGACTGCCCTTGACAAAGCTGCTCAAACCCTGATATCTGCAGGGTTTATGTGCAATATATGTTGAACCAATGGAACACGTATTGCAGAAAACATACTCTTAGTCTGTACATCATGGCTGAGGGTCTACTGTAGTTTGCAACTACAGTAGACCCTAGTTAGTAATATCTTTTCCTCAGACTTCCTTGCCAACAGCAACTCAGCCACTGTTGCATCAGTCTTCAAAAATCCTATTTCTGCCAATCATGCGCCAACAATCATCTATTCAAAGTCACTGAGGTGTGTTCCTCCCGACATGGTCCTCAAAATAATGGAAGCCCGATCCTGCCCTCCATTTTGGTACCTGGCCCTGAGCATGAGTGGATGTTTATTTGCTTAATTAACTCAGAAATCATACCTTTGTGAAAGCACATGCATTCAAAATGATCTGCATCGCTCATTTACTCAAGCCTTATCAATTACAAATTACCTGCACAAACCAGTGCTTCCCTGAGAGCACTGCCACCACACAGAGATCCACATCTCACACGGCCACGGCCCATGAAGAAAATTTTAAACAAGCTTGCACAAACAATACTCATTTTAGGTTGCAACACAGGTCATGTGGCGCTAATACACTAGTGACATCTGACATTTTTGACACTAAGCGTTCATGGTTGAGTTGGTGTATGCTCAAGTGCACATCACGGGAGCTCTCGTCTCACAAGAAACTCACAGAATCTGTCATGTGTCACAGCCCTGGGTGTGAAAGTCCGTCTGGAAATCCTGGATATCATATATTCAAATGAGTCAGCCCTACCAAGCCGAGGGTAAACAAGATCCTATGGCTATACAAACTGAGCGCCCCACACATTAGAAAATATACAAAGACAGATGGTCAGAATACAACACATGATGAATCAGAAACTGACATCTCTAGCAGACCGGAATAAGATTTCACAATTGCCGCGACAACTCCAGACCTTTGCTCTTTCTCTATGCTCCATCACTTTTCATCACATTCTTCCTCTTTTTCGTCATACAGAAAACTCTCCCCGCAAAAGAACAAAGGTGATCTTTCTGTCACACTCTTTCGTTCTCTCCCTTTCTCTTTTCATCCTGTCATACTGACCCAGTGCCCAGATTTCTGTCTCCCACAAGGAGCTCATTTTTTTATTCTACAAAGAAAATAGGAGCCAGAGACAAAAAGTGATTACAGATCATACCGAACAAAAAAGTGAACATTACCTCCATTCATAAGTTCTTAAATGAGAAACAGGATGTGTCCGACAGAGCTGGTAGGTGTGTATAAAGTTTTAAGAGGTAAATGAGAAACACGGAAAGGGGAAAATTGAGGAGACTCATCTGTGCAAGATAAATTCTTCATCAAAGCCTTGAACTTCAAACAAAGAAGATTCCTCTTGCCATCTATAATGAGCTTTTTTTTTTTTTTTTTTTTTTGCAACAGGAAGTCTGTGCGCCCTGATTTGATTGATTTTACAGCAAAGGCATCCTTGGATGGTGCTCATATTTCCTTATTATGTAGAAAAGAAACTAGCCTACGTTGTAATGATCTCCAGACAAACTGGTCACTGGTTTGGTGGTCTATGGGAAAAAGGAGGACAAAAAAAACATGACTGTATATATGTCACGTCTTCTGCAGTCTCTACAGGGATTACTGTATGGAAGTGAGAAAGAGAAGGAGAGGAAAAAGAGGCTTGACACTGGTGCCAACATCAACTGTCACACACTGCATTGCAGCACACAACAGGGGGTGACTGTGCCTGATACACGTCGACTGGCAGAGGAACACAAAACACACACACGCACGCACGCGCGCACACACACACACACACACACACACACACTCACACACACACACACATACACAGACACACACTTATTTACATACTAACAAAGTTAGAGAGTAACTTGGGTGAATAGGTGACAGAGAAGTATTTTTGTAACATATTTACAGTCTGACAGTTCTGACAGAGAAAGAAGACAAAGGAGAGGAAAAAGAAATAGACGACGAAGATGATGATGATGAAGAAGAAGAAGCAGAAGCAAAAGAAGTAGATAATGACGATGATGAAGAAGGAGAAGAAGGAGAAGAAGAAGAAAACGGGATAGAATTTTACCCCAGCGTTCATTCTGAGAATCAGAGAAGATGGGAGAGAAGGCCCCCACAGAAAAAGCTATCAAAGGATCAAGATATCAAAGGAGTGAGCGCTCCAAAACGCTCAAATTCGTCACATTATAAATCATTCAGCAAGTTGGGTGGGAGCAAAACCTCATCAGAGGCATGTGGCACAGCCAGGAGTGTGTTAGAAGAGAGAAGGGAAGAGAGAGAGTGAGGAAAAGGGAGAGACAGAGAGAGACCGCAGGACGTACTATTTACGACCTGTGCTGACACAGTTTAGACAGTTTGCGTTTGCCCTCCCTCTCTCTCTTTCTGTGCATGCGTGTGTACATGTGTCCAAGCGTGCGTGTGTGACTTTGAGTCAAAATCACAACACTCGTGGGGCCTGATGGGCTTTGGCTCTGATCCCCATCAAGAGAGTTCTCTGGCCCAGATTGAGCAGTCTGGTCTAGTAAAGCTTGTGTGTGTGTGTGTGTGTGTGTGTGTGTGTGTGTGCGTGTGTGCGTGCCCTGTGCCCCATATTCTCTGATGAAAGATCCCCAATATGAAAGGCTTTGGGTCTGCCACCGAGATAGAGGGAGCGCAAGAAAGAGAGAGATGGAAAAAGAGAGCGAGAGAAATTCCTGTAAATAATTAGAGTAATTTCATGCCAGTTCACAATCTCACCTACTATTCATCTAAGCTAGGCACGAGGATATGTGCTCTTGATGAAATTCAGTATTTTAGGGTATGTGTGTGTTTATTTGTGTGTTTGCATGTGTGTGTGTGTGTGTGTGTGTGTGTGTGTGTGTGCTTATACCTACGTGTGTTTGCTCAGGGCTTTGTGGTATTGCTCTGTTTAAGCTTTGCTCTGTTTGACAAGAGCTAATGTGACACACAAACAGTGAAAACCAAAACACACAAAAAGGTCACCAGCAATGAGAATGATTGCGAGAGAGAGAGAGAGAGAGAGAGAGAGAGAGAGAGAGAGAGCGAGAGAGAGAGAGAGAGAGAGAGAGAGAGTTGAGCCCCTCCAAAAAGTAAGCAATGGGAGACAGCAACATTGTCAGTTTACAGCATATGTTTGGAATCATTCCTTATAGATAATCAAATTATGAGTGATTAAATTTCTCATTAAATCATCAGGAGAGACAGACACTGTGAACATGTATGAACAGTGCATGTAACAATGTATGCATCATGACAATTGTGATGTATGGGCACAGATATACAAAGGGAACATTTTGCCACACCAACAGCAAACTATTCATTCTTATGTCATTAGCAAGGACCCACAACTGATACACGGACCATAACATAGGTTGGTCGTCTGTATAATAAATAATTTTGGGTTCTGTATAAAACAGCTATTGATCACTGGTCAGTTGTGATTACTCACCAGTATCCTGTCCTCTGTTTTGCCATTTTTTGTGTCGAGCTTGATCCCCCGAACAAACTTGATGGAGGACTTCTCTACAAATTTCCTGATGCTTTCTGTTGAGAGAAAGACAATGCGTTCATAGTCATAATATTTACATGCGTGCGCACGCACACACACACACACACACACACACATACACACACACGCACACACACGCACACACACACACAAACAAACAAACATCTACTTCAGAAATCTCATATGCATCACAACTATTTCAGAATAAAAACATGACCTTTTCACATTTGTTCCATTGTCAAAGCAGTCGTCTAGCACCTGACAGCTTGTGTCAGTCTTCACACACCCACTGACACAACGCCGTTTATAAACATACAGAGAAAGACAGGACCAACACACAAAAACAAACGGGTGAGATTTATTCTTCAAAAATGCATGTATTTGTGCTCTCTAATCCATGATGTATTATCCCTGACAAGACACTGTAGTTTGTGTCAAAGGGATTGTCTGATGAATTGTGCATATAATTCCCGCTGTTAGATAATGATGTTTTTTGTTTGACAAACATGTGAAGTAGTTCTACATGTAATTAGAAATGTTTGACTCTGAAGTGCATCATCATACTTGACGTAGGAGAAGATCTCCTGAAGATACTTTAGAGCCTCCATCTCCTGAGCTCTGGGGGGGGGGGGGGGGGGGGGGGGGGGGGTTTGGTTTTTGCCAGCTGATGTGTGGTGAAACCTCAAATACTTGTTAGGTTAGGGCTACTTCATGGCAGGTCAGTGGTCTGTCTTAAATTTGGGTTTGGTTGAGAGCGTCAGTTCCCGAGAGTGTTAGTTCTTGTATGTCCAGGAAACTAAAACACTGAAAACTGTATGGTATTATACAACAAACAGAATTGCTTTTTAACTTAAATCAGACAGAAAGAAAAACTTTGAAATCTATTGAATTCAGTTCTTGAAGTTAATCATTTCTGGCATAGATACGAAAGAAGCAAAGATGAAGTAAAAAAGAAGTACAAGAAAAAGAAAAGGCAAGGGGTTTGGTGAGATATCCAGACTTAATCAGACAGGACGGATGTACCTATGTCTGTAGAACATCTTCTGTGAGCTACATAATAAATAGCAGTGGCACAGTCAATGCTGAGCACAAGACAGAATGACCAGAGACTACAAACATGACAGAATGCCACAGTGAACTTTGACTTGATTCTGTAGCTAATGAGGGATGAAGCGAGTCTGTGTGTGTGTGTGTGTGTGTGTGTGTGTGCGCGCGCATGTGTGTGTAAGGGGCGAGGGGGGGCTGCAGGTGAGAAGATTGAGAGATGGGGATTCCACAAAATTAATTATCACTGTGAGTCTAATAGACTTATTAGGGGTAATTAACAAAGTCTGTCCGTACATACACACGAGCATCAGTGTGCGGGAGAGAGAGAGAGAGAGAGAGAGAGAGAGAGATTCTCGTGCAACGAGCTAATATTCCCCAAGGCCAACTTTGGCACGCGCGTCTTACTAACCTGAAGTGCCGGTGAAGGGGCTCTGCCCCCATTAGGTGGATCCAGTAGTGGACAATTCGTTTGTTTAAGAGAGAAATAAAGGAACCGTCGCTTATTTTTGAACAGATGCTACACAGTTACTAAGAATAAGCTTGCACATGAAATGTGAATTTGCATATCTAAATTAAGCATTAAACTGTAATCGCAGGTCACTTAAAAGAGGATTTTAAAAAATCTGCGTGAAACACGGTATTCACATCAAGCTGCGAGTATGGCCTTGTAATGGGGATTTTCATTTGCTAACCCGCAGGGCATAATCGCCTCCAGTGTACGCGTGGGAAATACGGACATATGCACAATCAAACCGTGAGAAAACATGAGTAGTTGAGACGAATTAAATATTAAACGTTGATCTTAGCTACAAATTACACACGCGCGACACGCTTGTTCATATCCATTGCGTCAGAACGACAACAGCTATACGCGCACACTATCAATGAAGAACATCGGCGTATGATGCTAGCTACTGATTCTCATGGAGCTCAAAACAGGCTGCGAGAATAAATGCCATATCGTTAGCGGTTATCTTTTCTCACCTGTGAGGTCTCTGGATACACTGATGAAACATGAGGCAGCGTTCTCTTTGGAAGCCATGTCCTCTCCCAGAACCAACCCTTTCTCCCCGTTTTCAATAATCAAGAGAACAGATTTCTTCTCTCCTGTGCATTCCACCAGTACGTCCGTCTGCACTACAGCTTCCACTGTAGCAGTAGGGTAGCAGTAGGGACGTGTGCGTGTATGTGTGTGCGTGTGTGTGTGTGAGAGAGAGAGAGAGCGAGAGAGAGAGAGAGGAGGAGAAAATGAAAGAGAAAGAAGTTGTATATGGGTACCTGAGATAATTTGCGCTTTGCGAAACACGATGGTTACACTTGATACGACGGTGTACTTGATATTTTTTATTGCTCAGGTTCACGCTTAGTTGTACACTTTTAAATTAAGAACATGCTTGTATGAATTTGATCCGGTACATTTGGTGCATGTGCATAACATAGCTAATCACAAACCCAAGCTGTCCATCTTTGACTCATCGTACCAAACACTCTACACATGTTCATGACACAAGGAGGAGAAATAAAGGTGTGAACAGGAATTGAAGTGTATTTCAAGATTTTTAATTGGTTTCACTTAATTATGAACAGTTACAAGAAGTCAGAAGTGATTTCAGAAGACACGACTATCCTATTCTAACTGAAAATGTGTGAGGTGAAATATGTTTAAAGGTATCACTAACTGATCATGAGGCATAGACTGTTATGAATTGGTAAAAGAAGAGTTTGCTCAGAACTTGTAGGATTAAGTGATTTGTGCATGTACTAAAAATGGTTTCAGCATTTAACCAGCTGTCATTGGTTGGCTGAGTGTGATTGCATGATAATATGAAAAGAACTGTGCATGTACTCATCACACCCAATAAGACAAAGCACTTTCCTCTGCGCGATCACATTTTGTTGTATTATCATATCCAGTCATTAAAATTACCTCCAATATTTCATTTAACAAATAAAAATCAATAAGCAAAATTTCAGATCAGTTAGTAAAAGTCTCAATTCAAATCCAGTAAACAGAGACAAAGTGAGAGTGACAGCCTGTGTGGAGAGAGGGCTATGTTGTATGAGATATGTCAATATTAAACCCTGTTCATTTCTTATGGTCCACAGAGATTCTGAGATTCCAAGTCAAAACATCTGTTCTCTTTGAATCCTCATTTCTGTTCATCTTTTTTATATGAGATGGCTACAAGCAAATATTGTCCATCCCACTAAATCTACTAAAAACAGAATACAACTCTCCAAAGATATTACTTGATACAAACAGTGTAGAATCATTGGCCAGCTTGTTTTTCTTTGAGTCAGGAATTTTTCCAAGTGTACAACTTCAGTTTTCATGAGTAACTATGACAGATACAAGTTCATCACTAAGAAACATATGTGCCCTTTTCACAATTTGAACATTTGCATGGCAATCTGTCACAACTAAGCTTGGTTTTGTGATGGTTTCACTCAGCTATTTAAGTCCTGTGTCTCCACTACTCACCACATCAAAACACAAAACGGAGATGCTGCATGAATTTGGTCTGGACCTTGCATTGGAAAGTTATCATGTCAAAAATACTGCAGAGCACCTGTCTTTAAATCAAAATAGCCACCAAACCCATAAGAATAAGTAAAAACAGTGTACTTGGCATAAGATTATGCAATGTACTGTTAAAAAAAAAAAAAAACTGAAGCAGTCTAAACTCTAGGACTGATGACTGTATCCAAATCCACATTCTCTGTTCCTGCTTTATGAGACATTCATTCACACTTGCCAGTTGCAGCATCTAGCAACATTCTTGAATGACAGCATCTGAAATAACTGTCAAATCTCTCTGGATCATCAGGATACGGCTGAGATATACTGTGTCATGTTACTGTTGTTTCCTTTAGATGGATGAGCAGTTCTCTTTGCTTTACAACGCGGACAAGTTGCGGACATACTCATCTGGTCGTGTGAAACACATATTTGGGCAATTTCATTTTAAGTCATCTGAAATCCTGTGAGTTCCTCATACGTTTTTTCTTCACAGTCACCAACCCCTGAAAATATCAATTAAGTCTTACAACAAGGCTCACTATCTGAACATTCCAGTTGCTGCTTATACATTCTTTGTTGACTAACACATAAATTGAAGCATGCATAAATTGAAATACATAAATCTTAACTAGTTCATAAATTGAACATTTTCACTTAATTAGTTCCTAAGAGGTTTATATCTAAATGTTTTTGACCATTTTCAGTGTAGTGAATGCTTAAATTTCAAACTTTTAAGATCTAAGACCTCAGACTGGAGATTTATTCTTGATGTCTGGTTACTGAACATATGTCAATTCTTAGACATTAAATAATGAGCAAAGAGTGTTTTGTATAGAATAATTAATCTGAGTTTACTCTATGTATGCCTGTACGACCATGTAAAACATCTTGCACTGTTTCTGGAACTCTGACTGGATTTTATAAGTACCTGTACTTTATTTGAAAAAAATCTGCACAGAACAATGAGAATAGCTGCAAGCTGAAAGCATATATACTTTGGATAATACCAGTTAAAACGATTAAATGATAAAAAGCTGATCACAGAAATATAGTCATTGACTGTAAAGGGCAAATATTTATTTCAAATATTTTTACAGAATAAACTGTCGCTACATTCATCTTTTCAGTGCATCTTCTCCAAAACATTTTTGCACAAAATTTCTAGGTTGCACATGTAAAACTGAGACACATTACTTAAGGAGTCTGAATTGACAGTGAAGCAGTGGTTGACCTTAGATCCAGATTGGGCCATAGGTTGGCTAGTAGCATAAGACACAATGGAATAAAAGAGTAAAAGATCAGGTGACACTCTGAAAACACTTTGTGTTCAGCTGCTGTATCGTGCGCCATTAAAGAGAATTTTTGGAGGAATATTCCAACTACAGAGGCTTTGATTACAGTGGTATTGATTTTTGACATTAGTTGATGAAAAGGGTCAAAGATAAAAGAGAGAAGGGAACTATACGGATGTGGTTTTATGGTAGAAAAGATAAAATATAACTGCATTTACACTGTCTTATATACAGTTGTATAACCAGTGTTGCCTGATTAAATGGATAAAATCATCTGTAATAGTTGCTTCATTTCAAAGTCTCTTTTTTTCAGACCTGAGCTGTTGAATAACTCCTTGGTTCAATCAATCATGCAGCTGACCAAACCAATTCACTTCAGCCTTCTGCTAAACTCTAACCAGCTTTGTTACCTCATATAGTGTCCTCTGTCAATGGAGGAGATCAAGTTGATAAAGGTCCCCAACCCCCTGCTGTTCCCGTGCAGAAAAGAACTGACAGGAACCATAGATAGAGCAAAAGTCCATTAGCAGTCCTGTCTCACGGATCTCATCACTGATCCAGACAGGCTTGTTGTCCACCCTGTTATTCAGTAGGATTAAAGAGGGACTCATTGGTTAACTGAAGGGTGGCCGAAATGGAGATAAGTAATGATATATCCAGTCATTCTTGGTTAATTCCTATCTTGAGAATCTTAAATCCTCTGTCTCAGCTCCTGCAGCTCTGTCTCCCTCTTCTGGATTTCATACTTCGATTCTCAATATCACTTTAAACTGCATCTACAGGAAAACAAAATATCCGTATCAATCAGTTTTAACTTTAGATGTAATGGAATGAAGATAACCAGATAATCCAATAGTGTAAGAAAGTTAATCTTGTTATACATGTGTTCTGTGTATCACTTTGGGGGAAAATATGTGATTTGGATTAAAGCAATGGGTGACTGATGTAGGCTCACTCACGCATGCTTCCTTCTCTTTGGACACATAATTGCTATGTTGTTGACATTTCTCATCTGTCCCATTGAACAGACCTAAATTTAAAAACAAAAGTTGAGCGGTAACGCTGGTTGCTGAACAGTTGGTCGTAAAGTTGGTAGGGTGAGTTCGGTACAAATTTGTTGTGATTTCAGTCCTCTGAACAAACATGAAACATTGCATAGCCTATGTAACTTAACACTAATTTTCTTATTTTGCTGTAATCAGAACCGTTCACAGGGGGAAACAGGAACTGGAGAGCGTAGGTTTCAACTGACGTGCGTCAATCACGCACTCATCCACTTGTGGAGAGCAGGCAGAAAGATGAGTCATCTTAAAATATGATTTTTTTTTTCTTTCCCCACTGCTCGAAATGAATTTATGCACTGCCCTCTGTGAAGTTATTGACAAACTGCTCCTGTAACTGCCGCCTCACTTCCTAGAATGAATGGAGCTGAATCAGAGTTCCTCGTCTGTTTTGCTTAACATTTTGAACCTACGCATGTTTTGAGAGACCACAAGGACGTTTGCGTTAGTTTTCGCCGATAATGGCTTCCTCTTAGACTTCGATGCAATATTGCGTCAACCATTGCTCCTTCGGAGACATCAGCAAAATTCATTTGTCTTCCTCATGGAAGCTTCCATCAAAGGTTCACCAATTATACCTCACCTCCTTCTTTAGAGATGGTGGCCAAGTAACAGACAAGGACTTCTTGGTATCAAATTTTAATCGTGACTTGCAACATAACTGGGCATTGATTAACTCAAGCACCACACCTTTGTAGAGTGAGGCAGTCATTTTCAGTATACTTTAACCCCTCACAAACCCCAGGTCCTTTTCCTTCATGACCGTTTTTAATCAACGCGGTCGTGTCACGGAGTCACATCACTGTTTGAATTGGCAGAGCATGTTTACTTTAAGTACCTCATAGAACATATGAACCGGCTCTGCGGTTCTTAGACAGCTTTCTCTTCCTTGGCCAGAAACATTATAGTAGGGTTTGAGATGACTTTTGTAGAATAATGTAAGACATAACACAGGCGTAAACAATTTTCAGTTTTCTCCCCGTGTAGAAATAACACTCCTCCACATGTTCAGATATAACGCAACACTAAACAGAAGCAGAGTACAGTCCTCCTCAGTTTCTCCACCCTTTAAACATAGTGTATTATTCTTTAGGAGGCCTTGAAATAAAGGGCTCTCTATACCAAGGACAGCAATATGTCCCCTGTGTTTATCCCGATGCTTACTGGTCATACAAGGCATGGAACTGTAGGGAATACAAATCAAATCCTTCAGCGGATCAAAAAAAAGACAGAACAGCTCAACTGATTCTCATCTACTGAAATATCGACCATTTTAACACACTCATAGACTGCCTTTAAAAAAAAAAAAAAAATGTATCTGACAAACCACAAGAGAAAAAAAATAACTGATAAATTTATTTATTAGTGTAATAAAGAACTTAGCACTACCACAAATGATCACATTATTTTGTTCTCTTATATTTCTATCAACCAGAAATGTAACGTGGAGGCACATTCATCATGAATGTACCGAGGAAAACTCTGGAATGGTACCAAGAAATGCTGAGAAAGGCTCCTCAGATGCTGCACTCCTGCAGTTTCTTGTCAGCCAGCTTCAAAGAAACCCAGGTGTTCAACATGGAGGCTCGTAGTTTGGCCCAGATCAGGTGGTCTGTCAGTCCCAGGATCTGAGCAGCAAACTGGGCCGCAGCATCTGGCGAGAGCACAGTGGAGCAGCCAAGACCTGGAAGAGCAGAGCAACACCGAGTCACAATACACACACACACACACACACACACACACACACACACACACACACACACACACACACAGGCAATATTAGAGACACACAGCAGAGAGGTCAGAGTCAGAGGAAAATAGTATGACTGACGAACTAGAGTCATGGTTCAAGTCTACTTTGGCATTAAGCATACCTTTCACAAAAATACCTCTTCACAAACAACTAAACAAAGCTTTCCAGTTGTATGAAGTTTTCTCCAGTATAAAACCTGTGTTGTGTGTCTAAAAATCGGCGTATACATTATATATATATATATATATATATATATATATACATACATACACACACATATATACACACCATTTCATATTTACGACCTCAAATCACATATGTAGCCTAAGTAACAATGGCATTGTCGTTACTCCACATATAACTGCATAAAAATATGAATGAGATCAATGTTCACACATGGCGTCACATTTCAATCATTGAGATGAATGCACAACTATAACTTAGGAAAACATGTCCACAAATATTAAACAGATCTCTCAAATATTCATCCTACACAAACTCTTCATCTTGAATCTGAGCTCAGCCAAAAGTCAACTGAGGACAAGCCAGATTTGCTTCAGTTTACATGTTACTAATATAAAACAGATGTTGCCAAATTGCCATGCCATCTATGCTTGACAATAACGCGTATGTCCGTGCAAAAACTCGAAGTATGAACAGCTGGAGAGAGACCTAGACAAAATTCATGCATGAAGGATCGTCTAATAAATTTCCAGGGCGTACCGCTGGGCATGCGAAGGGAGGACCAGACGTCCTGAGCTCCCCAGTCAGGGGTTACTGGGGGGCAGTTGATGACAGGATAGGCTGTGTTCCCAGACATCACTGGACCCAGTCCATTACTTCTGCCTGCCACAGCCACAAAGATAGTGGGCACTCCATCCCCTGGAGGAAACCAAAAAAAAAAATATATATATCCACATTACAATATCTAAAGGCAAAGCCCAAGCCAGATATAGTGCTCTGTAAAGTCTTCACATTTTACTTCCTAAGAACATGACAGAAGATGAAAATGTGAAAAGGTGTGAGTTTACTTCATCAATACAGACACGACGTTTTCAACGTGACGGAACGATCGCTGCCATTTCAATAATTAAAGATAGGAACTTAACGATGGCACAGCATAACGTCAAGCCTAAGAGGCAAAGGATCTGCAAGGGCAGTTTCAGATCTTATCATTGAAGATTCACTTCCAAAGACTGCAGGTCAGTGGGTGAACAGGCACGCCGCTCTTCACCTACCCTCATACTCTGCTTTGATGCGGAGTGTCTCGTCTGGTCCTTTGTGCGCAGAGGTGACCCTGAGGGCACAGGGGATGCCGTAAGTACCGCACGCTTTGCGGATCTTCTCGCAGTGGGCCATGTCTGAAGTGGAGCCCATCAGAACCACAACCCTACCACTTGCCTGAGGCTCTAAGAGAAGCTGAGAGCAAAAGCATAGACACACACACACACACACACATACATTACATGTCAGTGAGTACCGGTACATAAGTATTAAATCAGCTACATTACTATCCATATCACCCTATGACAGTTTTCTCTATCGGAGTGATCTCCAGGGTAAAGTGCCTTGCTTACGTTTAAGCGCTTCAGGTGTGATTCTTAGGAGCTAAACCGCCTGGTTACTACATTGTTTCCCTTACCACTATGCCACTATCAATGAAGTCCCAAGAGTAACAAAACTCTTCAGTTAATGAGAACTTGTCCAGCGGCGTGACTCAATGCTGGGTGTTACACAAGCAGAAAAGCTGTGCAAGCCACAAGTGTAATGCTGATCCCTAACGTCAGCATTTTCTGCAGGTTCCTTATTAGTGAAATACTGCCCCATTGAGATTATTATAGCCGGGCAATAGGTCATTAACACTCTGAATACTTACTTATGGAGGCTAATGCTGAAAATTATTTTGCATGTAAACCTTGTTTTTGAACAATGCCAGTAATTGACCACTAGAGGGCATTACTGCACGCTTTTCATGCAAAGACTGAACAAGGAAAGACTTGGCCAGGTAAGGCGCAAAATGGGGCAGTGGGCCACGTTCAGAAAAACAAACTTTGCGTAATCTGAGAGGTTCACTGAGGTCCAAACCGTGAAAGGTCCTCTGAGTTTTACTGGTGTGTGCTGAGGGGCCTACAAGAGAGTTCACTGAGGTGAATCCTTGTGGGGGAAGACCTTGGAAACATGTTAATATTTGGCCTGACAACCGTATTTGACTTTCTACTAATACATACACTATATGTGACCACAAACTGCTTGATAACATACACATATGGTTTAGTAACACAGACATAGACTACTGCACAGCAATTAATAGACTAGAACTGTGTCAGTGTTTGATTTCTTGACTAAACACTAAACCTCTCTACTTCAGTCCTGAGGACAAACATGACAGTTCATTCTTGTTCTAGTTAAGATACATCAGATGGGGTAGTGCTTATCTATTAATTACAGAGCCCTTGACCCCTTGAACTAGGTGTCGTAACGGTAAGCATTAACCAAAATTTGTGGTCCAGTTGGTCCCCAGGACTGGTATTGTGAAACCTCACACTAGATCAAATGAAAAAACATCACCGAGCATTATCCAAAACTGTCAGTTACATCTACAGGGTAGTTCAAGAACTCAGATTTTAGTTAGCTGTATAACTCTCCAGTTAAGATACTGACACGTGTAAGGCTCATCAAAAGCAGTGTTCTTAATGGACAATCTTAATTTAACTTGTTTTGTTTAAAGTTTTGAGTCCTCAGAAAGATGTCTTTAAATAGGATGAGTTAGTACCTTAACTCTTTCAGAGACCCATTCAAAGTTCCTTTTCACCATCTGCATGGCCTCTGGTGTGACCTCCTTCAGGTCGCGATACACCTGCGAATACACAACAGGTTTAGCACTAGTATCCATCAATAGGTCCACGTTTGCCTCACAGCCGTAACATTGCTCAACGCCTCACTGAAGGAACATTTGAATGCACACACTAAAAAGCTCACTTCTAAACTTTTTTTTTTTTAACCTGTCACCTCCCGTCACCTTTTTTTTTTAACTCTGGAGACAAGTGGTTTTATAACCACCAGTTTGGCTTTTTAGTGCAGACCAAAGGAAAGTTCACCTGTTTGTCTTTCTGCTGGCTTCGGTCCCCAGCTGGCCACAGTCTCCAAGAGTCGTTGTCAATCACATCGGCCAGCACAATTTCCTTTGTGGTTACATTCACGCCAAACTCGATCTGATAATGAATGTAAAAGAACCGTACAAAAACACCCTCAGTTAACATCTCAAATTTGGAACTCCCAAACACCTATGCCAACCTCACATATCAGGCAAATCACTCTATGGGAGTACAGCCAACACAGGCTTCCTCTAATACATTTCAAATCAGTCACTGAATCTTTTCACAGTTTCAAATGCCCAGCACTTCTGTGCAAAGTAACATGTTTGAAGAAGAGTGCCTTTCATCCGCTGATACCCACAATGACATAAGGACTTGGTTGGCAGTGTCTACTGATCAGCATCGACGAAGACCCTGGCCATGAGAACACATGGCACAGGCGGGGATTTGCACCGTGAATCCTACAAGCACTACACACCTCTACACCTCTACATTACTACGAGGTCCTTCTAAAACAATCATTACTGCGTCTGCAGTCATCTCTCATTCTGTGGCTAACAGTTGATTACCTTCATGTCCACCAGAGTGCAGTTCTGAGTACACCAGGCTTTCTCCAGGATCTCAAAAATGGCCACTGTGCTTCGGTTCATGATGTCCACCTCACAGCGACCAATGGAAACGCCTGCCGGGCTTAGGTTTGCTGCCAGCAGCTGCTCCTCTGACCACTGGGGGTCATTGTTGGCATCATCCTGGAGGTGGGATAAATAAGAAAGAGAACGAAGACACAAGAATCAGTATTGGTATTGGGTAAGTATTTGGTAAGAGAATGAAAACAAGTGATGTAAAATCCAACTCTGTTTAAGTGTGTAAGCTTGTTAAAGGCCTTCTGATGAAGTGATTGAGTTATGTAAGCATTAGACAGTTACTATCATGCATATTCTTACAATATCATTGGCTACTTGATCATTAACAGGTACGCACTGTGACCAATGCCAACATTGTTGAGTAAAATCATGTTTACAGTGAGACACTGATCTTTCATGACAACTGTCGATGCCCTGCAACAACAAACCACTGAAGAACAAAGATTTAAAAAAAAAAAAAAAATCACCCTGTTTCTAACAGTTTTCATAACATACAAACACACCTTGAAGAACATCTCCATTTTTAGAGGGGCGAACCTGTACCCTTCTTTGACTCCAGGGTTCCTCTTGAGGAAAGACCCAGTGGCAACCCGTCTGCATACCCACTCGATGGGGATCATCTCACAGTGGGCAGCCACAAACGCTGTCTCAGAATGCTGCCTCACAAACGCTGTCTTTATTCCTGAGAGGCATAGGACAGAAACGTTACCTAGTGCTAAGTACTATCCATATAACCTTGAACAGAAAATCTTCAATTTTGTGATACATTCAAGGACATTGACTTTGTATGACAATAAGTAGCTCTGGGGTGCAGGGAGCGGCTCTGTCCAGAAGTGACCCTCTGTTCATGTTTACAACATCACAACTTGGTCAACTTCAATGTTAACCATCCTTTACCATCTGATGCTGAACATCAGAAACATTCATGATTTGTAGGTTCCTGATTCTTGCAGATGCTCCATAGTGTGACTGCAGCCAGTGAATACTGGAGTATAAAGTTATACAAACTGAGCTGATAATATTACTTAACCAGTGGCAAATGTATGTTCTGCTAATCACATGACAAAAAGATGGACCAGAGAGGCTCTAAAAGATTTTTATTATGTAAAAAGAAAAAAATAACTCTAAACTCATTATGGTGCCTGAAATGGTAAAACAAAGATTAGTGTGTGTGTGTGACATTCTGTTTAAAGGATGCATGCAGTGTCACAAGGCAGTAATTTCCACGGTACAGCGATCGTCACGAGCAACACATGGGTTGCACTTAACAGCGGTTCACTTAAATTACTATGGCAAGGCAACCCATTTAA